>NC_068994.1:59749803-59751200 GCF_001194135.2 Octopus bimaculoides | reverse complement strand
ATTGGGATGAGCCTTTTAGGCTTGTGGGGGGGGGGGGGTCTAAAAGAGTTATTATTGGAGGCTATTGGGGATTTATTGATGATGTCGAGATATTGCTGACTTATGGAACTCTGTCGAACAGCTGCTATCAAGTGTAGGACAGTTCTGAGAGTTCAGCCAACTCTATTGTGAAGCTCACCCTGTCACCTTCCTTTGGTTGGGAAGGGCAAGCAGTTTTCTGCTGTCTGGTAGGTATGACGAAAGAGGTTGTGAAGTGAATTGGATTGAAGATAGACACTTTCCTGTTTGGCCAAGGCCTCACCAACTTTTTAAAATTCCATTTAGAAAGGAAGATGAGTGTTAAGAGGGATGTGTTTCCCCTACTTCCCCAGTAAATTTGTTGGATAGCTCAAGTGAGTGGGCCTACTCTAAGCTGGTCCCTGTAGGCTGAGGAATATGGGCGAGGAAAGAGGAGCATTTGCCATGAATGTCCTGGTGAATAGGGAGGCCAGGATTTGTGGGCTTCCTTGGTTGCCCCAGGGTGGCATTTTCCAGCCTTTCTGGGGATTTTATTTATTGAGAGGTTTTTGCAAATTGTTATTGTTTTACTGTTTACCCATTTCTTTGCAAATCCCAACTGTCCTTTGTCTTTGAATTGTTCTAAATGTTTTTGCGGTTCTTGTGGCCAATAGAAAAAATAATATTATTGTTGTTGTTGTTGTTACAAAAGAGTTGTGCATATGTGATGGTGGTCAGTGTTGGAGTGGTGCGAAGAATGCACTCAGCTATAAAATGCTGTTGAATCATTAAATAACGTTAGATTATAACTTGAACTGACGGGATGTATTAATGATTGATGTATTAATGATTGATGAGAGTTTTAGTCATGAAGTGGATGGCTAGGAAGAATGGTGGAGGTGTGGAGAGAGGTGGGGTTTGAAGAGAAGGAGTTCGGTAAGGCTTTCTTTGCAAGGCCGAGCACATGTCCAGCAGCAAAGATATAGGCTGAGTGGTCTTGTCAGTCTTAGCACATTCACATTTGTGTGTGTGTGTGTTTTCACATACACACATGTACACACATGTACCTATACATAGATAAATGATATATGGGTGTGTGTGTGTGTGCATGTGTGTATGAACACACACACACACACACACACACACACACACACACAAGTGCAAGAATGGCTGATGGTTAAGAAATCTGCTTTGTAACTAGATTGTTGCAGGTTCCACCTTGAGCAAGTGCCTTCATCCCTAGCCTTGAGTTGACCAATACCTCACTTGTGGAATTTGGTAGATGGAAGTTGTGCAGAGTACCATCATATATACGTATATATGTACATGCATATAAACATACATATGTCTGTACATTCATATTTACATACATACATATGTATATATATATATATATATAT
>NC_068994.1:59747247-59749728 GCF_001194135.2 Octopus bimaculoides | reverse complement strand
ATGTATACACACACACACATATATATATATATATATATATACATGAGAGAGAGAGAGAGAGAGAGAGAGAGAGAGAGAGAGAGAGAGAAAATTCCTGTGTTTGTAAGTGGGTTTATGAACACAGGGATACTGAGGACATTGGATTAAGATGAATCAGTTTGATCTCATAACTATTTCTGACAACCGGTTCTCCATGAGGAACATTTATTCCATCAGCCAGACTTGTTTGGACAAAAGTTCAAAGAAGAAAGTCACAAACCTCTGAGAAAAAGAATGCTGTGAGTTGGAATTCTTAGTTTCAGAAAAAGGTTTGTCCTCTCAGAGTGTAAAAGACGGCTGAAAGGGTTGATGAGAGACACATGTACACGCACACACACACACACACACATGCACACGCACACACATATTTACAAATACATATAATCCATTCCATATGCATATAATATACACAAAGATGTATATGTATACACATACATGTATATGTGTTGGTGAGTACACCTATATAATGTGTGTGTGTGTGCATACTGTGTAGAATAGTCGATGTTAGAATGGGGATGAAGCTGTAGAAATGGCTGGATAAGGGTTTGTCTCCTGACCCATGTGAGAGGCTGACAGCACAAAATTAGAGCTGATTTGGTCTGTGACCAGCTGTTCAACCCATGTTCAGAGACAAAACGATGACAATGATGGCATGTGTGCAGACACATACAACAGATAATAAATATTCACAAAATTTTATTGCCACAAATGAAAGAGCACTTGATGTTGTACAAGTTAACATTTATAATTAAACGGTTAATGATCTTTCAGATAGGTTTTGTGCCTCTGACCAATCACAGACATACCGTACATGTGAAACTTTAAATAATGTAGTGGTGAATCACTAACAGTTTAATGTGTGCGTGTTTGTATATATGAATACCCACACACATATATATGTGTATGTATATATACGCACAAACACACATGTTCATTTATATGTGTGTGTGTGTGTGATTGTGTGAAGATAAAATATACACAAAATAAGTAGGAAGAAACTAAAGTAAAGAACAAAAAGAAAAAAAAGATGTTTAGAGGTTGAGGTGGAGTGAAGAAGATCGATGAATTCAATCTCCATCACCCACTGACCTACATCGGCACCACCACCAGCACCACCAGCACAACACGAGTGGTGCCAAAATCAACCAAAAATAACAATACGCCTCTAACCTCACCCTGAACTTTGCTTCTTACACACACACACACACACACACACACATCACTGCCTTTCAAACACAGACAGCTTTTCATACAAATAACAGAATATATAGAAATGTTGCTGGACATGCAGGCAGCCGGACATGAGGAAAGGTAGAGATGTAAATAGACAGATGGACAACGTACAGAAAGACAGACAGACCAATGTAGAGACAATAGTTGAACCAGGGTTAGCATATTTAATGCATAGAGTATTGTGAACTAGAAATATTTGTTTCCACAGAAATGGTTAAGTTAATAATGTGTTTAATGTGTGGAGTATTACGCAAATAACTAGACATAATTATGTGGTAAGACAAATATACAGACACAGAGTTAAGATAAGGCTAACATATTTAACATATAAGCATGATAAGCTAACCAAACATAGTTACAAGCTCACACAGAGATAGACAGACAGAAAAGTAGATAGACAGATGGATTGATGGGTAGTTAAAATACAGAAATAGATAGACCGACAGACAGACAGACAGACAGATATATAGATAGATAGATAGCAAAACTGATAGATGAGTTACTATTGTTAATGAAGAAGCATTATAAAGTTATGGAGAACTAATCTGGCAAAAATGGGAGACAACTCCAAATCTGGTTAAGCATGAGTATGTGAACCGAACCAGCCTTAATGGTACCTGGTGGTACTTGGTGGTACTTGGTGAATCAGAGACGAGAGAAGAATAAAATAAATGTAGAGATGTGTATAAATATATTTGTTGGCATAAGAAAATGGAATTATTTAGAAATTATATAATTCAGAAAATATATTCACATTAAGCAATTCTAATTAAGATATTTAAGGTAGAGAGCATTATTAATTAGAAATAATTATAGTTAGAAGCAGGTGTGAGTGTAGTGGTATGAACCAGTTGGTTTTAAATCCAGTCCTATTGCATGGCAACTTGAGCAAGTGTCTGCTACCATAGCCTTGTGAGTGGATTTGGTAGATGGAAACGAGAAGCCCATCATATGCGTGTGTGTGTGTGTGTGTGCGTGCGTGTGTGCGTGTGTACATATGTATATTTGTTTGGGTATAGATATGTATATGTGTGTTTGAGTATATATGGATGCAGTACAGGTGTATCTATACATGGCAGATCCTAAACAGCAAAAAGGTAAATGTGTAATCAAAATGTATACAAATATTTGACATAAATAAGCAGAGAAAAGAAGGGCAGAAAATTATGGATTAATTGGAAGAAGAAATGGAAAAATAAGCTGATCACT
>NC_068994.1:59740463-59747237 GCF_001194135.2 Octopus bimaculoides | reverse complement strand
ATTAAGGATATAACAAAGAGAGCACAAGTGAAAAGATGCTGAGCTAGAGAAGATCCATAGACTGCATAAAAGCATAGAGAAATGGATGTAATGCTGATGATGATTTTGATGCTGCTGCTGATGATGATGATGATGATGTAGCAATTTATCAGTTTCAACCTGTGAGTTTATTGTATGTTGAAGCAGGTAAACTAAATCAGGACATACAATATATTATTAATAGAAATCATAATTAACCAAAACAATTATAAAGAACCTAGACATAGCAAATGATGATGATGATGATGATGATGATGGTAATGAGCTTATTGTATAGAGTGCTCCTCAGGAGAATATTGATGACATCTTCCCCCAAACAAAAATTATTCAGTCAAATCTCACATTATCAAAATATTCTAGAAAACAACACAATTAGAACATACGAGACTCACTGAACAAAAGAATTAGAGGAAGGGCAGATTATCTGTGGAATACACACCTTCTTCCTGTTGCCTTGATGTAACATTCTATACACCGAGAGAGTTCTTCACTTTGGAAACACCTCCCATTCCAACAAATGCAATTATTGCAAGTCCTTCCACAAAAATAACATCAAAGCAAGCTATGGCTATATGGCCATTGTAGATAATCAAATAGAGATAACTAATAGCATAAATTGCACATCTAGGAATAAGTCCAAACCATCTTTGAATGCCACTACAGCAGCATAATATTTTGTCCACTAAAAGGCAAATGTTTCCCGAAGGCCATGTATTCTCTTAAAATATTATCTGGAGATGTTATTGAAAAATAGATTATATTGGAATAACAACACATTCAAGAGCAGAATACACACATAACAAGCATTTATAAAACATTTACATAGCATTATATTGAATTTTGTTGTATTTTGTAATAGTATTATTATCTCTGATTAAATATCAAAGTCTTTCATCATTATCTATGACCTGGTCACAGAGAGTAGAGAGAAAGGTCAGAGAGTAGAATTTATTCAAAAGTAGATACAGAGATCATATTTATTCCTGCCATATTGGAAGCAAAAGAAATGGTATGTTGCTAACATGATAATAGTTGGATCTTGAAGGTAAATGGTATTGATAACCTATCAATATTGTAATTACTGCTTCCTTTTACACCAATGGCTCAAGAAGATGTTTTCTTTGTCTAGCAGAAAAGTACAATATTCTTATACAAGAAACCATATAAGATGGCAGACATAAGACTAAATAGTTGCCAATGAATGTCTTTCAGTTATAAAAGAGTTGGTTCCCAAAGCAGTTGCAACAACAGGCTTGTGTTACACAACTGAAACTGATCACCAAACCGATCATTGGTTCATAAGAAATCAAATTTCATACAAACAATTAGATGGGGAACCTTGCACATTGTGACACAGAAACAGTTTCAAACAAATGGATGAATTAGTCCATGTAGTATTTTGTTGTCGTGTGTTTGTATGTGTGTGTGTGATAACATACATAGTCTGTCAAAAATGAAGCCAGACTTTTAAATAGTGTACCAACCGGCTGGCACGGCATACGTATGACTGTATACTTGGGTGACCTTGACCTTTAATCCAACAACAGTTGCATCACTCTGTTGCTCTTCGACTTAGTTGTACTCCACAGTAAACATGTCCAATGGTGATTTGTTGTAAGTTGAGCACTGACGGGCAACATCATGTTTGTGTGAAATTTTCTTTCAAATTGGCAGGAACACTTTTATGGAGACTTTACTAAAGTTGCAAAAGCTGCAGGGGACAGTGCAGTCCTGGGGGACAATGTTGGAACCATCACAAATAGTATCAGTGTTTCAAATTAGGGAGAACATCCACTGGAAATGATTCCAAATCTAAGCAACTTTTTATGACAACAAATGCCAATTCCACTGCGACAAGTGCTGCCTAACTGTCCAAGAAGGTTTTGAAGAAGTCATCATCACCATCATGACATGAAAAGGTAAGGGAGGAGGTCTTTAAAAGGTCATCCCATGATGCTAAGAGAAAAATTGAAAATGTGCTTTCTCAAAATCCGTCTCAATTTGTCAAAAGATGAAGAACAAATTTTAGCTGATTGAATTAATAAAATATAGAATTTACATCCAGAAATGTAAATGAATTAAATTCAAGATTCATTTTGAAATAATAATCTTTCTTCTTCATCATTATCTCAACAATCATGGAATAAAGATGGACTGATATCACCGACCAATGAACTGACTGACAATAAAACTGACGCAACAGATAATGGTGAATCCAGTTTTTGAATTGAATTGACTCTTCATCTTTGTACTGAGCACTCAATGTAAACAATGTTAAAGCTAGTTAATAGATGATCAAAATACAAACATTTAGAAAGATACTTCATTACTGATATAGTTAGCATAAAGGAGCCCCTGCATGGTTTCTGAACTCGCTAGAAATAACAAGCAAATCTTCACATCTTTAAAAAAAATGTTACAACAGGAGTATCTTTGATCATATTCCTATTCAGCAAGACCTGACCTAGGGTTAAAGAGCATGACACTACTATGATTACTCCCCACTAACACTTTCATCTGCACTACCACCGCCACCACCACCACCACCACCACAATCAGCATCAACAACTCAAAAAATCACTCAAAGAATTCCTAAGTTATTGTTCAACTTGCCTATAAATTTTAGGTTATGCTTAGGGTTAATCCATCACTTGGCCTAACACTTCCTCCTCCTGGCCCCTTTAAACAATAAAAGGTTCACACTGTTGCAATCATTCAAACCAAATTTACGGGTTGACTGTAACTTCTTTCTGCCCAAAAGTAGTGGAGGCCCTAAAAAGGATTAAAAAAATCTGTTGCCCTTCCACTTCTGACTAAGTTAGGACAAAACTCTCCCTCAACAAATCATCTGACAACTTATCAACCTGTTAAATAGTTAAAATCTTAGACTGACATACTGTATAATGGATTAACAGCCAAATGGATGGACAGGTCATGGTTGAAGGAACTTTATAATGGATTAACAGCCAAAATGCATCATTCTCTTTTACTGCGATACCTCTTACCTCCCTCTTTAACAGCTGGGATTGCTTCATGGGACATCCTTCATTCTTAACAATGTCTTTCTCTACTCACATTTTACATTGAACATCCTTTTTGTAGTTCCATTCTCATTTAATTACTGCAGCAGAATGTTGTAATTAGGCAGGTGATGGACCTAATTAAGTCTCGTCAGTGATAAACACACTGGAAGTATTAAGGTTGGCGATTAGCTGACATTCTGAGAGAACCCTGTAACTTTTAACACTTAAGTCTCTTTGAGAAATTTCTCTAAGACTAAATATTACAGCTTCAGCCGTTCCATGTTTGTATAGTCATCATATTACACCCTTTAATATCTTAATCAAGTTCTTTAACCCTTGTTGCTGCTTTTTCTTGATTATTAAAAGCAAATGAAATTTTCTGAATCCATATAAAAATTAGGTGTCTTTAGCTGTTCCATACCTCAACTCCACACAAATCCCTTAGCACCTACTAGATGTATAGGACTTCAAGAAATTTTCACCAAACACACAAAACTTGTGCCATCTCCATCCCAACATTTTCCTCTTGCTCTCATCTGATAGTTCTTACCTATTCTTCTCACAATCTCCTTCTTCAGTCATCCACCTTCTAATTAAGGTCACCCTAAACGAGGCTTCCATTTCATCTACAGATGTGTCCACATTCATATCAACGGACGTTACATCACCCCACCCCCCTCTCTCTCACTGGTCATATGACTTATTCATCTAATTCCTAATTTTCTACTTAACACTCTGGGTTCAAAAGCCTGGAATTTAGCATCTGATAGAATGATCCCAGCATTTCAAGATCAATATCTATAAACTAATATTGATCTATTGATCTGGAACTATAAATATTTACCTTGATCTGTGTCAAGAGACCATTGGACTTGCATGTCATTTTTAACATGGCCGTTGCTTGTTCTGTGTCTTTAATTCCTTTCCCAAGCTACAAATCAACCATCAAAGTCGTCCCTTTTGAATTGCTTTTTGTATCCATTCCATTCCAGTCAAACGTCACTGACACAGTTTCACTCATGAGGTTGTGGTAGACAGCACACACTTTCCCAACATGCTGCACACACAGGGGATTGAACCTGTAACCTCATGATTGAGAAGAAAACTTCTTAACCACTCAGCTATTTGGCCATTCTTAACAAACATAAAAACGTTAAAATGATAAAAAGGCTACAATATAACCCCAAAACAGCCAGAAAAGAGCCAAATTTTCAACAAAGATTTGTGAGATGTCACTGAATTTTTATCAGATTTGAATAACATATCTTTCACTTATTTTATGTGTACTGTTAGCGTTAACAAATTATATAATGATATGTATAGTGTGTGTGTGTGTGTGTGTGTGTGTGTGTGAACTTATCTTTTTGTATTTGAAATGATTTAAACAGAAATATTTAGTCTTTCTGCAGTCACCAGTATCATTTAATGTGTGTGTGTGTGTGTACATAGCTATGTATGTGTATAAAATGTGTGTGTACATAGCTATTGCATGTGTACACAATAAATACACTTAACTTACTAAACAATGCCATCTCTAATCCCTCTCGTATCAAGCATGTCAAAATAGCTTAGCTACTCAATAAAGAAACAAAAAAAAAAAAATAAAACATTGCATTTCAACTGTTAATCATAATGAAAACCGATTTTGCTAAATCCACACTAATCTTGTACAAACCCGGTCAACTGTTTCTTTTAAGACTATACAAAATGGTGTGTGTGTGTGTGTGTGTAAAGCTATTTAATACACACACACACATACATACCCCCCCACATTGCACCAATATTATTAATCTCACCCATAGTTCTGATCTGACAGAGGCCCTTCCATCATCTTTCAGCAAAGCCCTTCTCTCTAATCTTCATAAGTAGCCAAAGCCTAAATCAGACCAGAAATTCAAGTCCTGCATCTCTGTGGATCAACAACTGACTCACATAAATAATACATCGTCTGGCTTTACCATATTCCACAAACTAGGAATAATCAACTCTTTGACATGGCTGCAAGTTCTATAGTTTGGTAAGGAATAAGAAATTTCCCTACAGAGAAATAGCTCATGTTATTAATTCTGACCATACACAAAAGGGTTGAAAATAAATAAATAAAATTGTTAGCAGTGGCTTGTGTCTTTGAGAAACAATCTACCCATAAATGTCTCCCAAAGATCTGGGAATTCAAACCATTTTCTCATTATTTGAGATCTTGAGCCAAACACTGAGAGCTTCCATATGCCAACAATCTATTTCTCCTTGGAGAATCTATTTAAGAGCTGCAGAAGATTTTTGAAGCATAACAGAATGAGTGGGTTTGGTTCCAAAGGGGTGATGGTGGTTAAAATAAAGCACTGGGGTCAATGAAGTCAACTTGTCTCCTCCTCTCAGTTTTTCTGAGATGGTTGAAATTGTTGACGGGTCAAAACGTCGATTTTCTTTTAGTCATTGTGACTGGCAGTAGTTTTGGTTAGTTGTCCTGTTACCCAGCTGCAGACAATAGAACCTGTCAACTAGTCTTGCAACGGTTTTAAATGTGTGTGTGTGTGTGTGTGTGTGTGTGTGTGTGTGTGTGTGTGTGTGTGTGTGTGTGTGTGTGTTGTTGTTGCTTAAGTGAACCTTTCCAGTTATTTTAGCAACAGTCATGAGAATATTATTATTAATAATAATCTCCAGTGATAATCTGATTTGGTTCATCTGGGAGACTAATCTATTTTTTTAGGGATTTCTCATGTGCTTAAACATTTAGCTTAGATAAAAAAAACCATACACTCTACAATATGTATTGAGTACTCTCTTCCTCATACATCAATAACAAGTAATATTTGGGCACACACACACAGGCGTGTGTGTGCGTACATGTATGTGTATGCCATTTTCTACCTTTTTCTATCACTTTCACATCTTCCTTACAGTAATCAAGTGTCTCCCTCCCTCTCACTTTGTATGTCTCTCTCTCTCTCTCTCCCTCACTTCTCAGCCATTTTCCTATGCCTTTCTCCTCTCATTTCTCAACTCTCCGCAACACCCTCACACACCCACACACATTATTTGCCATCTTTTACGCAATTTGCAAGACAAATGACTTCAAATTCCTGTCTTTCTTCCATAGTGTGCATCACTGCAGACCTCAGTGCATGCATAACCCAGTTTTTATGCATTATACATTGTAATATGAGCTGCATGCTTGTAAGCTTGCATTACTGCTTAGAAATGATGCATGCATTTTCTGTTTTGTACATGTGCAGTGGTGCATCAGCATTTTGCACACACTGCGTCTGCTCAGTCGCATATTATTGTATGTAAGTATGATTCACTATTGCACATGTGGATATGCATCTTTCTACTGGATGTTGTACTTGCATCGCATGCACAGTGCTGCCCTCTTTTATGCATTGCATGTGTGCAGACACAGATCAACTACATTGCACAGATCTGCACTTCATTCTGTGCATATATATATACCATGCTATATCACCAGTATGCAGTGTGTTGGGTAGGAAACGGGATGTGGATATTTACTGCACAAACAAATATGCACATATACATACATGGATGTGCATATGCATGCACACATGTACATGTATGCATATATACTTACATACATACACACCCATATGCACACATATACACACACACATACATACATATACATGCACTCATACATACATGTATACACACACACACACACACACACACACACACACACATATATATATATATA
>NC_068994.1:59738512-59740310 GCF_001194135.2 Octopus bimaculoides | reverse complement strand
CTAATTCTTTTGCTGGAATCAGTTGTTGATCAAGTGAAGGTGGGGTGGGTGGGGTTGCAGTGTTCAAAGTCATAACAGTTTCATCCTTGGTATGAATCTTCAAACACCACTAGGCACTGAAAAGCACCAGATTTTCCAATACCCACAATAAAATTATCACTCAAACAAACGTATTGAGTTCTCCTTATCTTTGAGGTCACCCTACTTAGAACACTATACATATATAATTATACACACACACACACACACACACACACATATATATATATACACACACACACACACACACACACACACACACATACATATACATATATACGCACACACTACCATGTGTAAAATGAGTTCTGAGTGTGTGCAGTCAAGCCTCACCATGTTGCTGTTGCCACTATATCAGTATTATGTTTTTTTAACCATTTTTATTCAAAGGCCACCAGCAGCACCACCGCCACCCACAGACACGCTTCATAAATCCAACTTCCAACTAAATGGTCAATAATTTTGTCTTTCTGTTTTTTGGTCAAATTTTATTGGATCCAATGAAAACGAACAAAAAAAGACTTATGCCCCACTCGGCTGATTTCATTGCCCTGCCCCCACCTCTCTCCTTGCTGCTCCCTTGGGTGATGAACCAGTCATGCACTGTTGGTGTTGTGCAATGAAGCATGCAGAGATAATGACAAGAGGAAGGACTGCGTCTGCAAATTGTTGAGGAGGAATAGAATTGCAGTAGTGATGATGATGATGATGATGATGATGATGATGATGATGATGATGATGATGATGGTGGTGGTGGTGGTGGTGGTGGTGATGGTGATGATGATGATGATGATAGTGGTGTGGTGACTTTTCCTCTTTTATTGGCTGCAGCAGAGCTGTGTGAAGGAGTGAGGTTAAGAGTAGCAGTAAGTGACAGGCAAACAGAAGTAATCGTTTATTGAGTGAAGTCCAATGAACAGGTTTCAATTTCCAGCTGCAACTGTTCGCAAATCTCTTGCGTAACCTTTGAGAAAAGCATGAAGCATCCCTGTCCAGCACGTGAAATGGTTCTACTTGCTTCTTGCCTTTAATATCAGTGTCTAATAATGGAAATAGATACATAGGTGTGTGCTAGGTCACAGCCTGCATATGTTATGTGAGAGTCAGTGGAGTGTGACAGTGATGCGAAGTGTGTGTGCGTGTGTCTGTGTGTCCCCTTACAAAATGTTATTATTATTATTCAGCCAGAGTTGTTTCTTCCAAGAGATGATGACAATGATGTTTCAATTGAACAGGAATTGTTTGGGAGTTTAATTCTAGACACACTTTGGGATTCTGTGGTAGGGGAGGAGGAAAAAACGAGAGGAACATAAGCAGAGGTGGAGTAGTTGCCATTTAATGATGTTGTGAATATAATGATGACCCACCACCACCACCACCACCACCACCATCATTATTATTATCTTTATCTTATTTCATGAATGAGGTAATTAGACAATGAGAACGAGATAGATGCCAGTCGAGATGGGTATCGAGATGGCTAGGACAAAGAGGAAGCGTAAGAGAAGGTTAATAAACCCGATTCACTGAGCGTTACTTCTGTCCCACCCACATTAGAACTGTCCCACCCACCTATCCTACCTTACTCTCCATAAACACAATTGCAATACAATAACACTACACACAGACTGCAGAATCATCACCGCCATCACCACAACAACAACCACCTCAATGCCATCCGAACAACCGCCTGAGCACACCCCTTACCACATTCAAAGAAGCCACCCTTCTGAAACACTGAACCCTATGCTTTACCCTC
>NC_068994.1:59737117-59738039 GCF_001194135.2 Octopus bimaculoides | reverse complement strand
CACACACACACACACACACACACACACACACACACACACACACACACACACACGCACGCACACACACACACACGTGCGCGTACACACTGCAAGAGAATGCTATAGTAGAAGGTACTTGTCCAAGGTGCTGTGGAATGGAACTGAACCCAAAACCATGAGGCTGCAAAGTGAGATTCTTAACCACATATCCCCCATGCCTGTTGAAGTTTTCCACAGAAATTTTACAGAATTTCTCCTGTTGGTTTCGGTAAATTCCTTGTTTGGTAAATCATGCCAGAATTTCAGTTGAGGGAGGAAATTCCATGGTTGCTATTTTGGTATTTATGACAGTTTTTTTATAATTGTGGCCATCAAGGCTTGTTGTTGTTTCTCTTGTTATATGGGAAAATGTTCAACACGTTCATAGATTTATTCTCATGAAATAGATTCATTATAGATAAGTGACCAGCAAATCGGTCAAATTTCTAACAGTTTTTACCTTTCCTCAGTAAAATAGCAAAGTTAGGGCTGAGTCCAGGAGAGAAAAAGGGCAGTACTAGGACCAGATAACTTTGTTTTTGGCATCACCTTTCAGAGTAAATGAGTGGTATTAAGAGGCAGAAGCCATGACTGATAGGTTATTCTCAGATCAGGGACCCCACAAGAGGCAAGTGGTGGCATAGAGCCAAACAATGGATTAAGTGGCCCACCCCAACCAATTTATGATGCTAAAACACAGGAGAAACACACTGAATATCACAACTCACATAGCTTTCTATTAAAAAAAAAGATCAATAAATTTTATTCCACGATTGATGAAATATTTCTCATTATGAATAATGAAGAAAAAAATGTAAACATTTGGTGATTAATACATGACTGAGCATAATGAATAAAACTGAAAATCTTTATTACTTCAGTTCAATATCACTGGTGGTGGTGG
>NC_068994.1:59735719-59736839 GCF_001194135.2 Octopus bimaculoides | reverse complement strand
GTCTTCATTCAATTCTATTGTTGTTTTTTTGTTTGTTTATTAGGATTGTGTCCTTTACAAACTTTGCCAAAGTTTCAAAAGTAAACTCATTCTGAGAACGATGCCATTTAATGTGCTCAATGTAAACCATGTCAGTATTCCTCTCTCACCAATCCTCCTCCCAAACATGATGAATAGGGGCAACTAAGCTCTTTAATAGGGTCCATCAAACAAACTGTTATGTATTTGGGGGTTTGAATATCTCATCGTCAATAATGTTATGATGATGTTGGGTGAAGGAACAGGGGTTACTCAAAGAAACATTCAGATAGGGTTATCTAGAATAACCTTTTGCAGAATTATTATGCCAACACAGAATCTGCTCTGCACTACACCAGACGTAGATACGATGTTCTTTCCTACTCTAGGCACAAGGGGTAGGGGGCCAGTCGATTAGATCGACGCCAGAATGTAACTGGTACTTAATTTATCAACCCCAAAAGGATGAAAGGAAACGTAGATATGATATTAAACTAACACAATCGAATACAAACAGTCAACACTGTCAACTGCCCACTGTCAACAGTCAACACTGTCAACTCGACAGTTCTTCATTTCATTGAAATGCGTCAGTCCACTTTTAGTCACATGGGGGTGGTCATGATCCTTCCACAACACAAACACTGGATCGTAATATACCAAAACTACTTCTCTCTTTCTGATGTGATTTGGTTTGTTGTGTTTTGTTTTCAGCTGCTGTTCATGACAATTGGAACTGAAGAAAGTTCCAAGACTTGGAAGACAATTTATCCAGTGATAAATAGGAGATTAATGAAAACAAACAATTTGTCCTTTGGCCACAACGTTCACCAGGTGTAACTCCTAACCTCCCAACCATAACATAACCCCTTTTCATACAACAGTGAATGGAGAATAGCCTCTTTCATTGTAACATGTAGCCAAGCCATGTTACAATGGAAACATGGACTGGATGTGAAACCTGTGATGGTGGGGGGATGATAATGATGATCCAAAGATCTCAATGGAATGTATTAGTCAGTAGATGCCCTGTTTTGTTTTTTGTTTTGAAATTGTTTACAAGCTAAGGACCATTTAATTAAAGGAAGTTAATTCAAACTTA
>NC_068994.1:59732923-59735113 GCF_001194135.2 Octopus bimaculoides | reverse complement strand
CACCACCACCACCACCACCACCATCATCACCGCCACCACCACCACCCCCACCATCATCACCACCTTCTAACATGTTTTAGTGATTAGGTCAGTATAGTACACTTGTGTATGTAAATGCTTGTGTGGCTGTGGTGCGTATATGTTTGTGTGTGCAAGTGTCCATATGTATGCTTGTGTGGTTGTGTCCATATGTATAGTTTCATATATATATATATATATATATACACACACACACACATATAACTATAGACTTGCATGTGTGTGTTTGGCTATATGCTTGTGTGTATGCATATATGCATATGCATGCACATGTCTGTGTATGTGTGTGTGCAAATCTGAGACAAATTTAGAATAATTGCAGAGGTTCGTTTAGCACAGGTGGTGGTTGTGTTGTTACTGTTTTTGTTGTTGGTGTTGGTGGTAGCAGTGGTGGTGGTGGTGCTGCTTTTGTGTCGGTTCACTTCTGATTAAATATCTGCTGAAAAGCGTAAAAAGAAGAATTTTGAAGAATTGTTGAAATTGAACCTGTGACATTGCAAAATAATTTTCTTTTTCAGATTTAAAATTTCTTTCTAAGGCATTTGACTGTTTTCTAAACATATTCCTAAAAAATACACCTATCTTTCAATTAATTTTAGAAACAATTAAAAAGTGAAAAGAATTTAGTAAAAGGATTAAGTTTTCATTATTATAATCTGATGCTTGGAATAGAAAAGGTTTTTCATCAAATTCTATAATAATAATAATAATCACAACCTGATTGCAGGTAGAAGCTCAGGTAGAAACTCAGGTAGAAACTTTTCATTTCAATCAGAACATTTTATGAATGTTTTAAAGGGTCTACAAAAGTCAAGCTGGAGCACCCTGCTTATGGCCCTTCATTGTGTAACATTCTCCCTTATATATAGACAAAATATGTACACTTTTCTCAGGCAATTTAGCAATAGCTGACTCCATCCAAAGAGGCTGAACAATGGGGATCAAGTTGTAAACACAAGAGCACTGTCAAACTGACGAGTGTTCTGTTAGTTCATAGTGGTAAGCTTCTATATAGATATACACACATACCTGTTTATTCATTTTTAACTGATTTCAATCATTGCATAACGGCCATACTGGGGCATTACCTTCAACGGTTTCCTTCATCATTTATATTGTATCTATACTGTTATTCTATCTGGTACTCTTTCCATGAAGTTCAGTTACAAACTGCGTTATGTCCTCCTTAAGAAAACCCCTCTAGTAACATGAACACCTCAAGACACGCACACACTTGGATACCATTTTCGGATTACCTCTAATGACATTGGTACCAGCACCATTCTACGGCACCACTGAATTGTCACAAGTTTAATCTTTAGGTTCTGAACCAGGGTCCTTGCACTAATAAATGGTTAGCTATCAGTGTGGACTTGTATTGGTCATCATTTATTTTTGGCTTCCAACAAATAACAATGTGCTTTTAAGCAAATGGTTTTTTAAATAGAATTGTTTGACTAAGAGAATGGTAATTTTCAGACTTTGAAACTATGGAAGATATCAAATCTGATATTTCATAGATTGCCCCTTAAGTTCTACATCACACATCTTCTAAGGTTTCTGTTTAAAAGGTCAATTTGGAAGTGCTTCAAGGGGTCCTTTGTGTGTGTGTTTTTATAAGCTTGTATTGGGATCATGCAATTCCTTTGCAAGTTGCTTGTCCAAAACTCCTCTACAGTGACGAAGCTGCAGTTCAAAGCTTATTGGAAATGTTAACATTTGTTATTTTGGTTTTTCTCTTTTACATTAAGAATAGCTCAGAGGAATTAATCGATATTGATCAAAGAATATCATTCTGTGAACAATTTATAAATGTTTTCACGATGCTGTTCAGTTTGTTTCCACCCCCCACCTACCACCCACTCCTGCCCCCAGCCCCATCCCATTAGACACTGGTAATTTTGTTCACCATACTAATTGGTCTTGAAACTTAATTGCATTAGTCACAATTCTTTATTACATATTGATACATATGCTGTACCAACAGGCACAATGTGTATATTACAGAGATACAAACACACACGTACACACATGAGGTTGGCGAGTATGTTTCAATATGATATTCCAATATACCTGAGCAGATTCAGTATCTATACAGATACACATTGTAAGTGATATATACATATATATATATATATATATATATATATA
>NC_068994.1:59731195-59732347 GCF_001194135.2 Octopus bimaculoides | reverse complement strand
GTCACCCGATATATATGTAAATATATAAAAGCAAAAAGATAAAGAGAGCAAAGGTAAGGTTGAAGAATTTTATGGATAGAGTCTTACAGCTGTTTCTGGGAAGATCCAGTACTTCCCTTCATCGGAGACAGAAAAAATAAAGTAATCTATTATTATATCCATAGGCGGATATTTTTAGTATGAAGTGGTAAAGAGTGTGATGTGCTGAAAAAAGAGAGAACAGTACTTGAAGTGTTAAATCCAATACCCTCCTCAACCTTATATATATATATATACACACGGTATACCCCCAATACTGTATACCCCAATACATAAGACATGACCCAATACAAACAAGACATATTGTACTTCCCTCAACTGGAGACAGCCAGACAGACAAACAGACAGATAAGTAGATACATAAATATACAAAATATAATTGAAATGGTCCAATATGTCTCATTTCGATACCAGAATTGAACTCGCTTAATTACTGATTTATAACACACACACACACGCACACGCACTCATAACTGAACCAGTCGAATATACATCATATAGATACATACTACACAACATTTGAAACCGATATGTACCATACAGATACAGGTTATACCATGTGGGCAGGATCCTTTGGGTGGGAGGGTGATGCCACCCTTCCTACACATGAGTGAAAATCTTCATGCCGGTAGACCACATCAGTTTGTGGCTGATACATCTCGAGTATAGACATTAAGTACACACTTGTCATCAAGCAGAGATATTGCATCAAGTTTTGCCAAAAGCTGGGAGATATTCAGGTTCAATCAACCCAGAAGATCCAGCAGATCTTTGGTGATGATGCCATGGGCAAAATACAGATCAAGCTGCCATGATAACCTCACTAGTGCTGGTGCCACAAGAAATCCCTCAGCACACACACACTGTAAAGTGGTTGGCATTAGGTAGGGGCATCCAGCAGTTGAAACCGTGCCAAAGCTGACATTGGAGCAGAATGCAGTCCTGGGACCCATCGGATCCTGTCAAACTGTCCAACTCATGCCAATGTGAAATATGGACTTTAAATGATGGTGATTACACACACACACACACACACATACACACACACACACACGCACGCACACACATACGCACATACACACACACACACACACACACACACACACACACACA
>NC_068994.1:59723256-59730685 GCF_001194135.2 Octopus bimaculoides | reverse complement strand
CACCACCACCACCACCACCACCACACTGACTCAGATCCTAATTCCACAACTGAAAGACAAATATTTTTATTAAACGTCATTCCATATTAATGGAATAGTTAATGACTGCTTTCAGTGTTGCCCAAACTGCATTTGGTGCACGCAACCATGTGCAAACATTGCAAGGGAGTGAGAGGTGAGACTGTCCTCACTACACAAGCGATTGCGTCCATTTACCTCTGCCTCATATCTCTGGTGTGTGTGTGTGTGTGTGTATGCAGGTATATACACATGTGTGTGCGTGTGTGTCTGTGAATACATGCGTGTGTCTACATACACACAGACATACAGAGAAAGAAAGAGTGAGATAGCTAGATTGATTTTGTACAAACAAGACGGTATAAAAGCAAGTTCCTGGACTAGTTCTGAAGCGTGCCAACAGATGGCAGCACACAGTGGCATGTGCAGTGAGAACTAGCAGTGACCTTTATGAGGCAGTGTGCCAAAGTGAGATCACTTTGCAAGTTGTGAAATTTGTGTTTTTGTGACCATTTGATATG
Organism: Octopus bimaculoides; assembly: GCF_001194135.2. Taxonomy (NCBI): domain Eukaryota; kingdom Metazoa; phylum Mollusca; class Cephalopoda; order Octopoda; family Octopodidae; genus Octopus; species Octopus bimaculoides. The sequence goes on along the minus strand of NC_068994.1, from coordinate 59,730,146 downwards.
CTGTAGTCTGTGATTTTGTCATTGAAGAAAAGAACAAAGAGACAACGTGAAGTTTTGCATTAAACTTGGGAAGTCTGCGACAGAGACATCGAGCATGCTTTGGCAAGTTTAGGGTGACCAGGCAATGGGTCATCTGCAGTGTTTCCAGTGGCACAGCTGCTTCAGAAGGCACGACAGAGCTGTGGCTCAATCAAGAGTTTGCTCATCATTTTTTTATTATCATCCATGGGATGAAGTGGTGAAGCATGACCTTCGAACGTTGGGCCTCACAGAGTAAATGACAAAAGACCTCTGGAGATTTGCTGTGACCGAAAAGACCTGGCAAATAAAGTGAGATCACAGCTGTAACCTACACCAGCGTTGCATAACCAGCCAACTCAAAAAGGACCCGTGGATCGTAGGGTGACATGCTGTGCTTGTGGAGACCTATTGAGTCAAGTACATCAAAATGAAATCAGATGACAATCAAATGGAAATTGTAGTTGTGGTCTCCGTGCCAGTGGCATGTAAAAAGCACCATCCGAATGTGGTCGATGCCAGCCCCCTCTGACCCCTGTGCTAGTGGCACGTAAAAAAGCACCCACTACACTCTCGGAGTGGTTGATGTTAGGAAGGGCATCCAGCTGTAGAAACTTTGCCAGATCAGATTGGAGCATGGTGCACACACACACACACACACAACTTGTCTCCATACAGTTTCTCTCTAGCAATTTCCCTCATAACCGTTGATTGACCCCTGGCTGCAGTACAAGATGCTTGTCCAAAGTACCAAGCAATGAGATTGAACTCAAGACTACGTCGTAACAAAGCAGGCTCTGTGTTTACACATCAATGCCTGATAATACTTGACCCAGAGGAATGGCTATGTTCAAACATAGCCAATCCCTGCCAGAGTGGGAAAAAACATCAGTCTTCATGCTGATAATAATAATAATAATAATAATAATAATAATAATAATAATAATAATACTTTTTACAGTTTTACTGATTGAATCACAAAAGAGCAATGGAAGACGTGTGTGTGTATATGCATATTTGTATGCGCTTGTACATATATACATATATTTGGATATACATTTTCCTAGTTTTGTTTATATGTACACACACACATTTATGTGTATAGATATGGTCTATGCAGACACACATACGAAAACATTTGAGGGTGTATATCTATATCCATACACCTAATTACCTTTGCTCAATACACACATATTCCCAGCCATATATACACACTCACTTATGCATCTATTCACACAAGAATAGCCATAATTCTGTAAATATAACTGTACATCTCTATACTTTCCCCCAACACACTCCTACATAAAACACAGACACACACACACACATGCACGCAAACACACACACATAACATATACATCAATGCACATACACAAACATACACAAATGCAGGCCTACATGCACTGATGATGTCCTTAAGAAAGGCATGAATACCACAATCCCCATGTCTCCCTCACCCTGAACTCTATAAGGCGTGATCACTCAATATTAATGAAGGGACAATTAATTAATTCTATTGACTGAATTAACATCCGAGATAATTAAGTATATATTTTTGCACATATTGGTTAATTTGGCAGAGAAACAAGTTTTGTAGTACAGCAATAATGAATTGACTTGACTCCTGACCCCAGTATATTGATGGTATATATTTTATAAACCTAAATGAGATGAAAGGGAGGTCAATAGCAACGGAACTTGAACCCCAAGATGTTAATGGCCCCAAGTTGAACAGGAAGGCTTTTAATCTTAGAAGAGATTTTGATGGAAGAAGTTGAAATTGTTGTGAAGTTTTGCGTCCAATTTCAGGTTTTGTCCTTTGTTTGAGAACAAAGAAAAAAAGGAGACAAAGATGGGACATTCTTCAGCTGTAAGCAAGATCTCTTCATCAACTTAATGGTTGTTCTTTTCCCCTTTTGATCAATCTATTCAATACACGACTCTTGCTTCTAATATGCAGTGTTTATAATGTTGTCAGATTCATGAGTGGCTGTGTGGTTAAAAAGTTTAATTCACAACCAGAAGCATTCATGTTCAATTTCATTCTGTGGCACCTTGGGCAAATGTCATGTTTACCGATGCCTTGGCTTCACATATGTCTTGTAAATGAAATTCAGTGAACAAAAATTGGATGGAAATTATCGGATATATATGCAGGTGTATGTGTATGCATGTGTGTGTGTGCGTGTGCATGCATGTGTGTGTGCATGCATGTGTGCGTGTGCATGCATGTGTGTGTATGCATGTGTGTGTGTGCGTGTGCATGCATGTGTGTGTGTGCATGTGCATGCATTTGTATTTTTGCATTTACATCCCTTGGGCGGCAGTGATGTGTGTTTGTGACATCTTGTGTAATGTGGCAGCCCAGGGATTCAACAGGTGAAGAATAACAGAATAAAGTAAATGGTGGCATCAAGAAAGGTCTCCAGCTGTCACAGAAGACTTCTTCAACAAGTTTAAACCCACCCCCATGATAAGTTAATGTTGTTGTATTGCAGCAACTCAGTCCTGACTGAACAGACCTATGTTCAGAGACATTCCAGATATGACCAGCCCATCTGTTTATGTATTTACGATGACATTTTGATAAGTGTTATATTAGTTTGGTCATTTTTACTTGGGAAAACATTTCCATAAAATGAATAGATATTTCTTGCCCATTTTCCAGATCCTTTGATTTGGAGAAATGATGATTGTGTGACATCTGTTCGTTTCTAAAATATCAGCAGAGAACAATGAAACGGTTGAAGATGGAGATTAAAACTGGTTTCTAAAACTGGTGCACTCGGACTTACACAGCTTAGATTCGAATTCCTTTTGACCAGACACACTGTTTGGTGGTGCTATTTAAATTCTAATGAGGCTAACGAGATGAAAGGCAGAGATAACTTGGAACTTTTTAAATGAGGTGTTACAAAGAAAATAGTAAAAAAAACAAAAAACATCCAGTCCTCTACATACACTCCTCTGCTTCTACCAACTCCATCAAATTAATATTGATTTCGTTTGACTTGGCACAATGCCAACTGAAACGATGATGATGATGATGATGAATATAATCAATTGCATTGACACACAGAACATAAAGCACACACCCCCTCTGCTACATCCCCACCCAATCGAGGGGTGTTTTTTTTTTTTGTCTTGTAAGTTACTTGGCAGCTTCACTGATGCCAGTGTCACAAGAATAAAAAAAACGAAAAGCACTCACTACACTCCATAAAGTGGTTGGCGTTAAGAAGGGTATCGATCCATAGAGATGAAGAAACCAAAAACAGAACAAATGGAGTTCAAGGGTTATCCAAGAACACATTCTCTACTAATTCCTTCCCTTGTTTAGATGGTTAGGTGTAATTTGAGGGAAACTTGGCTACCTTTTCTAGAAGGTTGGCAAGCATGTAGCGGCTCCCTTGTTCACTCATCTCCCTTCCATATTATCTCAGTCAGCCATCTCTAGAACCAGTCAGGTCAAAATAAAACAAGCATTTTATTCTCGTTATTCAGTTGTTACTTTCTAATTAAGCACTTATAGATAATTTCTAATGAAATGCTACAAGTACTTACTTCAATTAATTGATTAGTGATTCATTTAACTTGTTTTAATTTAATAGTCTGAACTAGCTCCTCCACAAGCTCTGCCTTCAAATCCCATCGTTTCTGCTTCACACTGAGCTGCAGACAGAGTTTCTACATGGCTGATGAACATGCTAAAAATAGCAACCAAATGCTCACTCTTACATGAGAGTCATCACAGATCTCACCCAGGCCTAACTACACTTAACCAATCATGACTATTTAAATACAAATTTCTCCTTCGACCCTGTTCTCACCCTCTCACCTCTCCACTCCATCCCTCTTTCTCTTTCCTTCTCCCTTCTAAAAACTCTTCTTTTGCAAAGAAACATTTAGCAAGTAATTGATAAACATGCTTTACAGTTGACATTTGTGTGTTTGTGCGTTTGTGTTCATTTTAAGTTGCTGAGTCTGGATGAAGGGACAGAGCTCATGGGCTTTGTAGGTCTCCAAGAGGAATTTCAGTTTACTTTTGATTTTCTCCTACACACCAACCAACCTATAAACATGTCTTTTCCAGGCTTTCCCCTTCTCTACAGACCATAACCTTTACAGTCTGTAATCTGTGTGTATAGTCCCTGTTTCACAACAAGGGGCTTACCTGTACCACTATTGTGCTTCTTCTGGTTTGATATAAACCTTTTATACACCCTTATGTTTTGTGACAATTACATGTTCTCCGCTCTTAACTATCCCTTTAAAATGATACAGACATGATGGTCCCATTTATGGTCTTTATAAATTTCTGTCTCTCTGTCTATCTATGTATCTATATATACATCTCTCGCTCTCTCTCTATGTATACACACACCCACACAGACACACGTACTCACACAGATAGACACACACACACACACACATCAACATGTTGTTCATTCTGTTGAGGAAATTTTGTTGTTGTTTTTTTTTACCTTGTTACCTTCCCCACCCCCATCCTCTTGACTCGTTTGAAATTTCAGTTTCAGTTTTTGAAAGAATCTTCAAAAATATTTCTTAAAAGAGATTTTCTTGAAATAATTCAGAAAATATAGAGTAAAGAAAAAGAACAACAAACATAGACAAACAAAAAAAAAAAAAACCCAAAAGTGTAATAGAAACATTGTTAATTAAATAATATGGCTGAGATTATGTTTTGTGAACTTACTGATGTCAACGAGTTGTTCAGACAGGATCAATACAATAAAATGAAAGATGTTCCTCGATAGATTTCTTACCTGGAATATAAAAGAAAGGTATTTATATTTAATTATCAGATCAAATTTTACAGACATATCAACATATAATTAACATACTTATTAATATTAATTGTAGTTGTGTGCAAATAGATACACTGAACATTGTATGTATGATGTACGCATGCACACACACACACACACACACACACACACAGAAAAGCACAAACACACTACCATCAAAATAGCATCTTTGGCAGTGAAAATAAGTTTTGTATCCAGTGATTATTTAGGACACTTTCATATATATATATATATATATATATATATATATATATACACACACATATAAATACATGAGTAATGCAATCGTTGCCAGGCCTGCCTGACTGGCTCTTGTGCTGGTAACACGTAAAAAGCACCCACTACACTCTCGGAGTGGTTGGCATTAGGAAGGGCATCCAGCTGTAGAAACTTTGCCAGATCAGATTGGAGCCGAGTGCAGCCGCTGGCTCTCTAGACCTCAGTCAAACCGTCCAACCCACGCCAGCATGGAAAACGGTTGTTAATGATGAGGATGATGGTATATCTATAGGCATGAAATTGCATTTGACCCTCTGGCTGATAACTGATGACGAGTTATCTCTCTCTCTCTCTCTCTCTGTATATATATATATATATATATATATATATATATATAAACATGGGAAGGTAGGTGGGTGTATGGAGTGAGCAAGGTGATCCTGTAGGTCAGCTGGTCTAATTAAGCCAACTGACCTAACGAAACACTGACTTAACTCTAATAAGGCATGTTAGATGGTTTGTTTTGGTTAAACTGAAGAATTATATAATCCAGTAAAAGTCAGGCTTTATCTTTTCTGAGGCAGAGAGTGGGGGAGGGGAGAGGAGGGAGAGGGAGTGAGATTAGCGGATTAAGTAATTGGCTGTAAACGAAGTCAATAACTACAAGTGACCCCACCTACTATGTGCACTGTGTAATATAATCCTAGTATGTATCTGTGTGAGTGTGTGTGTGTGTGTGTGTGTGTGTGTGTGTGTGTGTACAACATCAACAACAACAATAATGATACTAATCTTTTCTACTATAAGCACAAAGTCTGAAGTATTAAGGGACAAGCTGAGTCAATTACATTGACCCCAGTACATGACTGGTACTTGTTTTATCGACCCCCCGCCCAAATGGAATTTGAACTCAGAACATAAAGACAGACGAAATGCTGCCAAGGAAAAGTGCTGACCATTTTGACTCAGTGTCAGCGATTCTGCCAGCTCACTGCAACAACACACAACAATGAAAATTTTGGCACAAGGCCAGCAATTTGGGGGTGGGGGTGGGGTAAAGCACTTATATCGACTCCAGTGTTCAACTGGTACATATTTTATTGATCCTGGAAGGATGAAAGGCAAAGTCAACCTTGGCAGAATTTGAACTCAGAACGTGAAGACAGACAATGTGCCACTTGGCATTTTGCTCCACATGCTAACGATTCTGCCAACTCACTACCGTGTTGTTGTTGTTGTTGTTGTTGATGTACATGTACATAATATGTATATGTATTTACAAATATACATTGAAACAGCTGCAGGTCCATCTATCCATTCGTGCACACACACACACACACACACACACACATTGCAGCCGTTAACATCCCCCCCCCAACAGTTATTGCAGTTGTTTGTGTAAGTCTCTTTGTGTTAGCTGTTGTTGTTGCTGTTGTTGTTGTTGTTCTACATTGCCTGTGGATTTGCCCATCAGCCAAAGCATTGGTTCAGATCCCTAATTAGGTTAAATCCTCTCTGTGAAGCTGTTCAACACTAATCCGATTGGATGTGACCGCACTCACTCCCACCGCCACCAGTTTGCTGATTGCTCACAACCACCATCATAATAATCACCGTAACCAACGACAACAACAACAGCAAAACCATCATCATTATCATTGTTACCATCATAATCAGTCCATTGATTGATTATTACCATCTTAGTGATCATCATCATCATTACTATAAGCTGACAGCATAGCCATGATAATCATCATCATCATCATCACCCTCGTAATCCTTGTTCTAATCACTATTACCATAATCAATATCTTGTTCATTCTC
>NC_068994.1:59714405-59722500 GCF_001194135.2 Octopus bimaculoides | reverse complement strand
CGCCACCACCACCACCACCACTGCCACCACCACCATGGTATCAACAACAACATGTGGGAGCTTTTACAATGTTACTTTAACTGTTAGAGAAAGCAACCAGATGTCCCTCATGTTCCACCTCTCCCAGGTAAACCCTCAAAAAAATTAGCAACACAGTGGCCAGAGCCAGATTTATTTGATTACAGATCGGCTCAGTCACAGCCAGCCTGGGGCTAAACAACAACAGTAAGGGCAATGAATGTAATTCTCTTCTTAACTGCAGCAGCTACAATAATGAGGTCCTTATATGGGGGTTGCTCAACCACATGGAAATAGCAGCCAAATGAATGTCCCTTAAACCTCACACCAATGCCTGAAGATTGAACACACTGGATAATGCAGTCCAGGATACACTTTGACTGAAAAATGATGAGGTGGTCATGGCTGGAGCTGCTTTCATCGTAATCCAGTTTGATTAAAGCTGATGTTTTCTTTTTTAGTGACGGTTTCTGTGGCCATGAGATTTGAAAATCTTACAAGACTGATGAGATTGTTGTATACGTGCACACACACACACACACACACACATACACACACACATATATATATATTTATAGAAAGAGAGAGAGAAAGACAGACAGACAGACATTATACAATAATACACGGGATAGACTGGAAGTTGAAAATTGCACAGTGTTAATCAAAGGTTTTCATTTACAATCTCTGGAGACTGCAAAAGTACTCAATACAAGTTTCTGCTGGAATTATGTTGTGTCTGTTAATTTATGTTAATTTATGCAAAACGACTTTACCACTTAACTGATAGCATGAAGCAACACCCAGTAGACAGGGTCTTTCACAATGGCAACAGATTACAAGTGTTGTTGTGAGGAAGAGGGTCAATTGAATGGCTCCGTCTCTGATGGAAATTCCCAATGTTGCAATGTTGGCTGATTTTCCAAGCATTGCTGTAGAATCACAAACAGGATCCTGTGAAGAAGATAGTCAATAAGTTTCCTTGCTACTTTCCATGGATTGATTGCTGCAAAGACTGAAGTAAATCAGCACAATATTGATCTGTAAATATGGATCTTGTAATCCATGTTATCAATGAGGATTACATGCTCACTAGCCTACAGAATGGTGCATGTCATTGCAATGGTTTACATCTTGTCTTTCTTTGATGTGGGGCTGGGCAGGCTTTAGTATATTTTCGTCATATCAGTTTATGTTTTGTTTGGAACAGATTTATAAGAATTTATTTAATTCTCAGCTTTTGATTAACATCTCAGAACCCTAACGATTTGTAGAATTATGCTGAGATCAGAACAGACCTGAGGCTATATGACAATGACACCACCAACAACAACAATCACCCCCTTCCATAGTTTTGGGGTCAATCAACCAAAGGATTCTTCTTTGAATTCAAATATTCAAAGGCTGTCAAATCAACTGAACCATTCCTGTTTTACCAGTTACAGTTATTGGAGAGTTCCTAGGATGGAGGACCACATTCAAAAGTCAACTCAATAATATTACCACTCTGACTAATTAACTAGTATTTATTTGGTAACACCATTCCTAACAAATCACAAATTCATTACTAAAGTGTCTCACGATTTAAAAATTTTTGATTTATGATCACAACTTGCTCTGCAAAACTGTGCTTTCTCTCTCTCTCTCTCACACACACACACACACACATACACATTTATGTAACCCTATGCTTATTTATATATATATATATATCATCATCATCATCATCATCGTTTAACGTCCGCTTTCCATGCTAGCATGGGTTGGACGATTTGACTGAGGACTGGTGAAACCGGATGGCAACACCAGGCTCCAGTCTAATTTGGCAGAGCTTCTACAGCTGGATGCCCTTCCTAACGCCAACCATTCAGCCATACAGCCATGCATGCACTTACACATATATCTATAAACACACATGCATATACATAGATACAGCCTTACACCGATCTGTGTGGCAGAATATGAGAAGTTTGTTTCACTTTCTTGTTTCTCCTCTGACACTCGCTGCAGCGCCATCTTCACATTTTGGTGAAACAACAGATTGAATTTATTAAAAAAAACAAAAAAAAAAAAACATTCCATGTAAAAGAAAAAGAACAAAAAAAAACAATAACAGCAACATTTTATTTTCCGGTGAATACATTTATTATCAATTTGTGCTGCTACTAGGACAGGTCTATTAAGATTTGAGTGGGGTTAGTTGTGGGATATCTGTAGTGTAAATAGTAGCATGTTTACCTGGGGAAGAAAGGGGTGCAGTTTCCTGCAGTTTCCTGTCAGTCAGCTTACTCTTACTCTTTATTCATAAACAGTTGTTTACAATGTAAACCATTCCTTGATGCTTGCATTGTATATCTCTCCCCTCTCCCCCCTCTCTTTATATATATTACTATTAGATTGGTATACAATATTGTAAGCAGTATTTTCAAAAGTTAAATTCAATCTCCCTTTCTCTATCTCTCTGTGTCAATTTGTTCACTTGCTTTACTTCTGTCTTACCATGCCTGCATGGGTTTGATGAATATATTTGAGGCACTGTTTTACAACTGGAAGCTCTTCCTGTCACTAACCCTCACCTGTTCTGAAGTAACAGATTTCTTATTTCACATGACTCCAAAGGCACAAAGCCACTGGGTAATTTGTTGACTAGGGAAATAATATCACTATTTCATCTACCTATCTGTCTGTCTGCCTGCCTGCCTGCCTGCCTATCTAGCTATCTATCTATCTATCTATCTATCTATCTATCTATCTATCTATCAAGCATGGTATATGTGTGTATATTTGTGGCAACATATATATATTTGTGTGTGTGTGTGTGTGTTTATTTTGATGGAAAGGCTGATCTTTTTGTTGACATCAGTGTAAATACCCAAAACTTATGTCAGGCAAATGGTTGGGGAAAATTAAGTGAAAAATATTGTTGTGGCCTCCGAACTATCTTAACAATTACCTTCACCACCACCACCACCACCACCACCACCACCACCACCACCACCACCTCTCCATAACCACAATCACCAATACAAAACCACTGCCTAAACACTACCAACAACAACCACCTCTACAGACAACGATGGAAGCAGATCTGGCATTGCTGCTGCTGCTGTTGCTGCTGCTGCTGTTGCTGCTGCTGCTGCTGTTGCTGCTGGTGCCAGTAATAGTCTGCACAGCAGTCCTGACTGCAAAGACTAACAGCTAGTTGCAACAATGCTAATGGTGCATTCATTAGTTCTGCTACTAAACCAGCAGCTGCTGCACTTACAACTGGAAAACAACAGTGTGAAGCAAAGGAGAGAAACGACTAACTGTAAACAACAACAGGTTATAGGCAATATCAAGCTATAGGCAGCAACAGGTTATAGGCAATATCAAGCTATAGGCAGCAACAGGTTATAGGCAGCTATAGAGCAGAGGCAAGAATAGGTTAAAGACAACTCCAGGTCAAACGTAGCTACAGGTTATAGGCAGCAGCAGACTATAGGCAACATCAGGTTGTAAGCAACAACAGGTTATAGGCAATATAGTGTGTTGTAGTCGACAATGGACACAGACGACAGACTTTTATAATCAATGACAACAGACTTGACAACAACAACAACAAAAGACAAGAAAACAATAACAAATGCCAGGTAACAGGAGGGAGTTTTCAGTGTTTTTACCTGAGCAAAAGATTCCAGCAGCAGTGACTCAATGCAAAGTTTTGTTGGAGATTTTTGTCATTCACCTGACCCTGATGTGTTATCAAACCTCAGAAAACTAAAACGGAATCAAACCTATGTCTATCAGACAATGTCTAAACATATTAACTGATCTAAAATCTCTGTGGAAATTGTTAACCCTCAATTATATTAACCCACTTCCTACTATTTCCGTTGCACCAATTACTTCATATATTGACTGGCTGCCATGCCAGGTAGTTCTAGAGACACTGGGTGAAAAAAGACGAGGTGATCATGGCTGGAATGCCATTGATTAAAGTAGATCCATGCTTAATATTTTCTAAAAGTAGCAAAAAACAAAAGCTAAGAGAGCCGGAGTTCTTTTAATTATTGCAAACTTTGCTATTGTTTTTGATGCCAGTGGGAAGCAGGATCTAGTCATGGGTCTGGCTCAAACCTGGGACCTTAAAAACCCTCATAGAAAAGACTTACAAGTGTTCAGGGTGATGTTGACTAAAGAGGATTTGAAAGGATAAGATGATGGAGCCATGTCCAGACCTACACAACTGGCGGGGCGGGGGGATGAGGAGTAGTTTGCAGCCATACTCTGGACAAAAGGAACAACAATTTCTTAAATACTAAACCTTGGGAAATGAAACAATTTTGTGAAGGTATTAATTCATTACTGAAACCATTTAAATTGGGAGTCAAAGTGGAGTCTTTAAGTGAATTCTTTCCCAAAACTTTAATAACTCACTCTAGCAAAGGTATATAGTAAGTTAAGAAGACAGGTATGAAAAGAATCAAGCCATACATTCAGGTGAAATAATTGTCTGTTAGGATGTGTCGTGTGACAAAGGTCGATGAGTAGGTAAGGAAAATAGTGGAAGATTTCAACATAATTATTTCGATTAGACATTACGAAAGAAAGATCCAAAATGGAAACAATAAGTCAATAAAACACTTGACAAGATTAAGATTGTTTGAGAGAGATAAGAGAGCAAGAGAAATGTCTTTGAGACAACCCGGTAAGATTAGACAGGATGTAAATCTGCAAAGAAGACGAAAATAGTTTATCAAGTGAAATCTAAAAGGACGAACAGACAGTTTGTGTGATGCTGACTAGTTGAAGTAATGTTAGAAATATATATACACTTCGATAACTGAATAGGTTACTATATATATAGTCATTAAAAGATTTATCTACACACATTCAGATGGAGACCAACAAATGATAACAGAGAATTGAGTCACTGAAGGGAATGAAGCTACCATACTTTGAAATATGTCTATAGAAATTAATCAGTAATTAAAGAAAATTAACAGTAATTAAAGAAAATAATAACTCTTTGTACATAGAAGGAGTTGACAGATAAAATCATGTGGGGGCACAAATTGAAACTCATCATCATCATCATCATCATCATCATCTACTTTTAAATGCCTGCATGAGTTAGATTTTGTGGAGGTAGATTATCTATGGCCAGATGCCCTTCATGTTGCCAGTTCTCACCTGTTCCCAAGCAAGGTAATATTTCTCCATGGTCAAATACAATTTTATGGAAGATTGGAAATGAAAGACCCTGCTTGTATGATGATGATGACGATGATGCTTGTTTTACAATTTTTCTTTTATCAAGAGCAGTAGGAAATTTTATAAAGAACATAGAAGAAAATATTTGAATGCAAAGAGGCCAATTATAATCATTATAAAACTAAGCAATTAAATAAGAACAGTTTCTATGTCAGTTTATAAACTGACAACAGGGAACATAATAACAACAAAGATATAGAAGATGACACAGAGAGAGGAAAATGTTTTACCTGGTGCTGCAGGTGAGAAAAATAAAGATTTCTTACAGAATCTTAAAGTTCTAAATTCCTAAGAGCCACCCACCACAATAAGATTGATCTCCTAAAATCAAGGGGCCACGTAAAAAGTACTGATGATGGGTTCACATAGAAAGCATCCAGTGCACTCTATAAAGTGGTTGGCATTAGGAAAGGCATCCAGCTGTAGAAACCATGCCAGAACAGACAATGGAACCTGGTGTGGTTCCTGGCCTTGCTAGTTCCTATCAGATAGTCCAACCCATGCCAGCGTGGAAAATGGACGTTAAATGATGATGATTGTTGAGGGAAATGAACATTGTCAATTCCGCTCTCTCCCCCAAGTACTTTCTGTATGGTACAGAGAGACACAGGCATAGGTGTGTGTTTCAGAAGATCCAATTTGTAGCCACAGCATTCCAGTTTCAATCCCACTGTCTGCTACCTTGAACAAATGTCTTCCACTAAGGCTCCAAGTCAACTAAAAAATTAGCAGAATTTGGTACCCTGCAGCCCCTTGTGTCTGCTTGTCTTTCGAAAGAGAGAAACAAGGGAAATTCATTTGTAATGAGTAGCAATAGAATGAATTTTTCAATTAAAGAAATATTTTTTTTAGTGTCAGCCAAAATTCTAAATGAGTCTTGTTAAAATGAAATTTCTTGCAACAGTGAAAAAAAAAAGAAAAAAATGAATATATTTTTGAGCCAAACAGTCCTGTGAAGTTCAGACACAGAGAAGATATAAAATATTGATTGGGAACACAGACAATGCGACAGTTAGAAACCCAGTTGTCTAAACATTAACATGCAGTTGTGTCAGAGGAGTGCAGTAGTCTTTTTCTTTTTTTTTTTTTTTTTTTTTTTTTTTTTTTTTTTTTTTGTATTTTTATTTGTTAGTTATTCTTTATCACTCGAAATAATAATTCTACAAAATTAAAACAAACCAGTCTGGTTCACTTGGAGCTAACAATATGCAAATTTCAAAATGGTCAGGAAACATAATATATTTCTGAACTTATCAAACATTCATAAGAATGAAAGTCTCCCATCCATGATCAACCCAGCTTTTTGGTTTATTTTTCAAATTCTTCAAATGTGACCATTTTGTTTTATATGGATTCAGAGATTTTTTTTCTTCATGATGAGAACCAATGTGTTCCATCTGTGACGAACCCTTTGTTGTGCCAATTGTTGATTGTTGAAAGGACATTTTAAGTCCACTGATAGAGAACTTCCAAAACTCAGATAATGCCAGAGAGAGATGGACCACAAATGGCCCCAAAAATGTGTCTGCAGGTAATTCTTCATAAATGCTTTATTTTGATTCATATCGATTGCTTATTTATTTTCTTATGTATTCATTCGGAATTTGAATTTGAAAAAGGGACAAGATCCCAGCTGGAATGCTTTCACTTTTGTTAATGCACACACACACACACACACCTGCTGTACAACATGCACACATGTAATATATACTGTTTGTATGCTGAGTAACTGCTTCCAACTAAGCTCCTTCACACACCAATAATCGCTAAACACACAAAATAAAAGTAAAATGTTGTTGGTGATGCCATGGTTTAACTCAGTGGTCAGTGTTAAAGGAACTGAGTGTAATAAAGTCCACATAATTTGGTCAAACTATGGACAAGTGGACATTTGATGCAGTCAAGGATGAAAGTGAAGCAAGCATAAAATGCAATCAATACTGTATGGATTGGTGTTATATGGGTCAGCTAGTTTGACCAGATATTCTGGATCATGTGACTGATCAATTGGAAGGCAATTAGCACAGCAGAGTTTTACATTGAACATCATTCTCTCTCTTTCATATGCAGATATACATATGTGTGTGTGTGTGTGTGTGTGTTCATATCATGTAATAGTTGTAAAGGAGTACCACTCTCATGTAAGCAATCTGTTCATGCCCACATGTCTAACCATTGTGCTGTTTGCATTCAAAATATTTCCTTGCTTGGAGACAGGTGAGAGTTAGTGACAGGAAGAGCATTCAGCCATAGAAAATCTGTTTAATGAATTTCATCTGACCCATGTCAGTGTGGAAAACTGTACCTTAAAACAATGTTGTCAATGATGATGATATGCATGCTTGTGCCTTAGACATATTAGAGATATTAGTACACAGTATAAACTAATGAGTCTCTTTCTTTCTCTCACACATTATCATTTTATGTCTACATTCCATGCTGGCATGGGTTAGACTGACAAGAAACAATGGACTAGAGGACAACTTGCTCCAAAGTCTGTTTTGGCAAAGTTTTAAAAGCCAGACATCTTTCTTGGCACCAACCAGTTTACTGATGTTACTGGCTCCCCACTTTCATGGCACCGGTCACTAGAGAGGCTGTCTAAAGAGTCTCGGCTCAACTCTGAGTTGTCTCTGCTCAATTAACCAACCACTTTACTGAGTGTGATGGGTGTTTTGGTGGGGAGGGGGCAGCAGCAGCAGCTTCGATGATCTTCATGATTGAAAATGAAATTAGAGTGAGAATGAGAGGGGAGAGAGAGGGAGGAGTTTAAGTGAGGTTAAAGTATGAATGGAAGGAACAGACATATATATATATATATATA
>NC_068994.1:59706697-59714366 GCF_001194135.2 Octopus bimaculoides | reverse complement strand
AACAGGGAGAAAGAGAGAGAGAAAGAGAATTTGTGTGTGTGTGTGTGAGTGCATATTTACTATTACATTTAAGAAAAAGAGAATTCAATAAAGATATTATCGTGGAAGGTTCACTCCTTCCAGGAGTATAAATATTGAAGTCGATCGGTTGGAGTGAGTTTCTCTCGCTTAGCCAGTCCACTAAGTAGAAAGGGTAGGCAGAGGGGTCCATTTGTGTTTGTGTGGGGGTGCTTTTATGTGTGTTTGTGTATGTGTGTTGCTGTCACTGTATGTGTATGTTAGTGTGCAGTCTTGTGTATGTATATATGTTAGTATTTGTATGGTTGTGTTAATAAGTATGTTAATGTGACTGTGTGTGAGTGTCTGTGTGTCTATATGTATGCGTTTGTGTGTCGTGTCGTTTTCAAAGATCTTTGGACACTTGGAATTTTTCTACTCGCATAGATTTCAATCTCTCTGAAAGTCACTACTGTAAAACACACACACACACACACACACACACACACACACACACACACACACACACACTGGCACACACTGGCACACACACGCACACAGGCAACTCACTTATTTGCACATTTGACATTTCTGTTAACCTCGACATATGACCAGTTTCCAAAAAGGAAGGGCAACAGTTTATTGAACAGTAAAAAATCCATTTAGTTTGATGAGTGATTGCGTGTGTGTGTGTATAGTTGTCGTTAGTGTATGTTTATATACATACATACATACATACATATATACATACATACATATATATATTTATATATATAGTTGGGTACATATACATGTGTATGTGTGTATGTCTGTTGTTAGAGTAGGTTTATATACATACATACACACACACATATATATATATATATATATATATATATATATATATATGGTTGGGTACGTATACATGTGTGTGTGTGTGTGTGTGTAGGATGTTTACAGTCAAAAACTAAAAAAGTACACAACATATAAAACAAAGAATGAAACTGTACCAAGTCAATATATTTGAGTGTGAAGGAAAGGAAGGTGTATTGATGTTTTGGACAGCTTGCTCTTTGTCAAGATAGAAAGATGGAGCAGAAGGGAGAGAATGCATGAAAACAAATGTACATGTGTTTATAGTAGTAGTAGCATAGTGAATAATGGTAGAATGGAAGTGGAAGAAGAGGAGGGGGGGTTTCCAATAGAGAAGAAGAATGCATTGGGTTGTAGGCTAATATTGGTCATGTTTTGAAAGAATCAAGGAAGTGTGAGGGTGGAGAGGGTGATCAGGTCTTGAATGACATAATAATGCAATGGTGATAGTGAAACAAGAAGGTTGTGGTAATTGATCCTCTGCCATATTGGAATCTGGGTCATATTGACATAACAGGGTGTATACCTAACACAGGTAGGAAACCTCCCATCCAAATACTTA
The DNA here is from genome assembly GCF_001194135.2 of Octopus bimaculoides. Classification (NCBI taxonomy): domain Eukaryota; kingdom Metazoa; phylum Mollusca; class Cephalopoda; order Octopoda; family Octopodidae; genus Octopus; species Octopus bimaculoides. The sequence continues at coordinate 59,712,955 of NC_068994.1, read as the reverse complement.
GATGTAAACAACGCATCGTATTTGTGTGGGAGGGGAACAAGCGAATGGAAACATGAGGGTGTGGGGTTTATCAGTGTGTGTGTGTGTGTGTGTGTGTGTGTGTGTGTGTGTGTGTAGAAGAGAAAAGTCAATTGTTGTGACATCAAGGAGCAGCCGTTCTTAAGTGGGAAATTACTGTTCAGATGGAACCAAGATGCAGGAGTGTTGTGCCATTAAAAAAGGACTACAAAGAATAAAATGAAGAGTTGAAGGGGTAGGAAAGGGGTTTAAATGGTCCTTTGAGATTTCATTGGACGTCCAACAAATGCTTCAGATTTTGGTTTGGTTTCTGATGGTTTCTGATTTACACACAAATTTGAGGGTAGCAGGGTTAGTCGATACAATCAATACCAGTACTTGACTGGTCCTCTATTTTATCGAGAGGATGGAAAGCAAAGTTGACCCCAGCAGAATTTCAATTCAGAATAAAAAGAGCCAGAAGGGGTTAGGGTTGCACTGGGATCATCAGACGCAACTTGTGAGAAAAGACTAAACAAGAGAAGGACATAAAGCAGCAATTAATGAAGTACAACACTGGGCCCTGAACCCCTTTTTGTCTATGGACCCCTTTGATTCTTGTTTTACTCACAAGGACCCTCAGAGCCATTTGATATTTTAAAAAATCCTTTTATATTTCTATAATTAAATTAAAGCCTTATATCATCATAGCAATGGAAGGGAAAGTGAAACTAGGGTTGGGGTGGGGAGCAAGATTTGGTAGTTCCTCTTTCTACCATATCATCTCATCCTCAACACCACCCTAACAAACACGGGTGGATTGAAGAAATACAATCACACAAAAGTTAACAGAAATATTCTCATTCTCACCCAAAATATATTTCTCCTCCTATATACACACACACACACAAAATATCATAAACACATAGATATGTGTTCATGTATGGAGCTACACAGACACACACAAATGGGAAAACATGTTTATTCTGACCTGTAACCACATACATAGGAATACACATTTACTACCTTTATACACAACATATACTTATGCACTGTATACACACACACACATGCATACATGCACACACACACACACACACACACACACACATGAATATTTATATACACATATATATATATATATATATATGTTTAGGTAGTTTCTTCCAGCAAACCTTTGGCACTCGCTACAAATTCTAAATTAGCCACTGGCAGCCACACTCTTGAGCAGTAGTTATAGCTTGGCATCGTATCCTCTAAACTAAAACAACTGCTCCCTAAAGGCTTGTTTGGAAAGGTCTTCACTTTGGCAACAAATCTTTCTGTTTCCCTTTAAAAAGAAAAAAATGTATTTTATACACCCTTTTCACCCTTTCCCCACCTTAACCTCAAATAAAATGGTTTGCATCTATTTTGGACAAAATGGTTTAAGATTTAGTCAGTGTTCACCATTCCTTCTTTGACAACTTCTTTAAACTTGACATCATGAAAATTCATGGAAGAAATACTATTTTACCATAAATTCGTTTCTAGAAAGCTTAAGGAAACATTAAATGTTTACTAATGACATACTTAATACATCAGATTTGAATGTGATTATGTTTAATCCTTGTTGCACCCTCAGAGAACATCTCATATTATGTCAGATGTCAGAAAGGAGGTGTTCTCTGAAGACTAAATACAACAGTCATCATTAGCATATTCACATACAAATCAGACCTAACATATTCAGAATGAATATGTTAGGGATGATTTGTTTTGATTCTCACAGATTCGATTATCACTACACATGATAATTAATCAGATTTTAGAAGCTTCCCATGTATTTATTTATTTATTTTTGTCAGTTCACTAACCCCACCCCCACTTCTCCCCCTACTGCTTCAGTTTTTCTAATACTGGTAATTTTTTTTAATAAATCTCAAAAGGGGATTAATTTGGGTTAAAAGTTAAAAGGTCAACTGAGGTTAGGTATACCTTATATATTTCAGGGATCAATTTAATTAACTGCCAATCTGTACCAACATCGAATAGGGTAGCATGTTAAAGTCAACCCTAAAATTCTGTCAACAGGTTAAGGGACACACTGGTTGGGCTGCTTGGCTAACAGAGAAATATTATCAGTGACACCCTATGACTAACACACACACACACCTTTTAGTCACTCACAACATCCATTCTCTAAACAACAGCAAAAATCTATGCAAATCTCGCTTCCTTTGAGTATTTTCTACCATTTAGGGGCCGAGAGTTAATGAACAGAAGAGCCAGGATAACACAACGACATTTATCAGAACCACTTCCCAGAGAAAACTTAGAGTCTTTGCTGTGGCATTAAGTGAGGATTGTAAATTTGCAAGGTTACAGTTTTTTTACAACACCTCTTTGTACAACAACCCTCACCCAACAGCTGACAAAAGCACACAAGTACTTAGATGTCAGCATGGAGAGCAGATGTGAGAGAAGCCTCACAGAGGAAATGACAAGGGACCGAGGCTTCTGGTGGTTTGCTGTGATTGAGGAGACGTGTGAAGCTAAGTAAAATCATGGCCATCCACACCTACAGGAATGTCCCCTACTACATCCCTCTCTCAGCTGAGAGATCCTAGTCTTGTGGGCTCGTGAGTGCTGGTGCCACATAAAAGCACCCGTGCCAGTGCCACATAAAACTGCCCATGTCGGTGGCCATGTTAAAAGCCCCCAGGACACTCTGTAAAGTGGTTGGCATTAGGGAGGGCACTCAGTTGTAGAAACCATGCCACAACAGACAAATGGAGCCCAAGCAGCTCTCCAGGTGACCAGCTCCTGTCAAACCATACAACCCATGCCAGCATGGAAAAGCAGATTTCAAACAATGATGATGATGATGATGATGATGGGGCTGTGTGATTAAGAAGTTCATTTCTCAACAACATGGTTCTGTGTGTAGCCCCCCCCCCGCCCGTTATGCAGCCTCAGGCAGTAGGGGTGGACACTTATGTTCTGGTGGTGCCTCCCATTGTCATTGCTGTAGTTGTACAGACAGCAGCGGCAGAATGGAGTCGGTTGTCATTAAGTAGGAGGAGGGAGCTATGAAACTGAACTGTGTTCTATAGAGACAGACACACAGACAGACAGTGGAAGATATGTAGATAAATACTTTCTATTTTGATTCTGTTTCTAAAGTGTCTTCCTGGGCAGAAGAGAAAGAGAAATGTCGGATATACAAGCCCTTTCTCCAACGATAATTAGTGAAGCCATGTGGTTTCACTTGGAAGTCTATGTAAAGCAGTGGATTCCTCTGGGTAGGAACTAGCATCGTATGGCAGCACGCCACATGGGTGACTGAGAGAGAAGTCATTGGTTTGGCAGCACAACATGTTTATCGGTTTTTTTGGAGAATGTTTAACATTTTTGTTGCCATATTTCTCGTTGAAATACACTGGCAGTGTATTTCAATTAATTTTGGAAATAATCAATAATTTTGAGAGATTTAGACAAAAAAAATTAACTTTTACATTTATTTCTATATCAAGCTGGTGTTTAGAAAACAACTTATCATATGCTTGTTACAGCAAAATGGTAAAAGCGTTGGAGCATCAGACTAAAATATCTGGTGGTATTTCTTTTAACTCTTTACATTCTGATTTCAAACCCTGCAGAGGTTAACTTTACTTTTAATCCTTCTGCAGTTGATAAAATAAAGTAGCAGTGGCGTCACTGATACTGACTTCACCTCTCTCCTCAAAATTGCTGGCTTTGTGCCAAAATTTGAAAGCGTAAAAATTATAACAGAAAGTTTTCGTTTAAACATTAACCCTTTAAACAAGCAGTTTTGAAAGAAAGAATCGGAGATGGTTTCAAGTCTGCTGGTGCCAAGAAGCAGAAACTAATATTCCAGAAGAGGAAGAGACAAATCTAAAAACAACAACAACAACAAGAAGCTAAGAATAAATCTAATTGCAAAAGAAAAACAAAGAGAGAAAATAAAACAAAATTATACAAGGAGTTTACTTTGCAGCCATGTAGTTCCAGGTTCAATCCTAGGGTGTGATAACTAAGGCAAGTGTCTCCTAAAGTTGACCAATGAGTGAAATTGTGTGTGTTTATGATGTCTGGTTGAGTTATGTTTCTGAGTTTAAAAATGTAAGTATTGTTGTTGCTATAATTGACTAAATCCATGCAAGGCAAGGCTATCAGCCTGGCTTTTGCCAACACATTTCTGTTGCCATACACTTAGTTTCAATTAGTCTTGAAACCCCTTCTCTCAGAGTGGACCCACTCACTCCAGCCATCTTCACCACATTCACCCACCTTCCAACAAATCTATTACATACCTGCACCTCCCTTTGCACCCTCACCTTGCTTTTTAGATAGAACTTCAAAAAAACCACAAGGCCAGTCATTTTGGGAGAAGGGGTCAGTTGATATCATTGGGTCCAGTACTTGACTGGCTGCAAAAGGATGAAAGGCAATGTCAGCCGAAGCAAGATTTGAACTCAAAATGTAAGAAGACAGAAGAAATGTGCCATTTGCTCTGACATTCTAATGATTCTGCCAGCTCAAAGCCTTAATAATGATAATTTCTATTACTGGTTAGAGGACCCAGGAATAACAACATCGTCAACAACAACATCAACAAACATGTTGAAAGCCACAATCTGTCGATATCGAGGAAAGAACTTTTTTTAGCAGCACTTTTTAATAAAATTGGAAATGTTACAGAAATTGGAAAGTACGCAGTTTTTTTTAGGGTGACTGAAGTTGGAGTATAGGTGATAGTTGGCAGTGGTGGAGGTGGTGCTTGCGGTTGGTGGTGGTAGCATGATGATGATGATGGCATTTCTGATTGTTGTGGTGAAGATGGTGATTGAGGATGTGGTGTGGTTGACTATGGTGGTTAGTGTTCATGTTGTTGCTGGCGGCAGTGGTGGTGGTAGTGGTGGTGGTGGTGGTGTGTGCTGGTAGTGGCTGTGGTGTTTGTGTTGGCGGCTATGGTGCTGGTGTTTGTATTGGAGGTGGTCTGGGTGACAGTAGTATGATATTGATAGTGTGGCTAGCAATTATTATTCTTCACCATTTGTCATCCTTACCTGAGCAGCCCTTCACCCCGCTCCCCCCCCCCATGTAAAGGTATTCCAGTTTTGAACATCCCCCCTTTTCGTATATACTCTATCTCAGGATGACATTATCCAATACGTCCTTCCTTTTACTTAATAACAGGCTCCACTAACAAACTATAATATTGTAATTCATAAAACCTGGCACGCCATTAGTCACGACGACAAGGGTTCCAGTTGATTCGATCAACGGAACAGCCTGCTCGTGAAATTAATGTACAAGCGGCTGAGTACTCCACAGACATCTGTACCGTTAATGTAGTTCTCAGAGAAATTCAACATGACACAGAATGTGACCAGGCTGGCCCTTTGAAACAACTCACTTTTCCCTTTTTTTTTTTTAACAACTCGCCTTTGCCACCCGAGTGGAGTGGAGCAACGAGAAACAAAGTGTCTTGCTCAAGGACTCAATGCACCACTGGCAACCCAACTCGTAACCTTACGATTCAGCCAAATGCCCAAGACACAAAAACGCAAAAGATTCTTCATAAGCAGGACGTAATCGTTCTGTGAATATCCTGCAGACCATTCTTATTCGGGTTACTTTTGCAACACCCCACCTCCGCTGCTTTAAAATCCCTGGCAGATAAAGGTTAGTGACAGGAAGAGCATCCATCTGTAAAAATTCTGGTTCCATTATCTCCCACCTAGCATGGATAAATAAACGTTAAATGAAACGAATGAATAAACATTTCCAATATTAACCCCTGTAAAGTGGTACATAAATAGGTATGGAGAGCCAGATGGATGGACAGACAGACAAATAAACAGACACAACTCACAGGCAGATACAAACAGACAGACAGACAGCCAGATAAATGGAAAGACAGACAAGCAGGCAGACAGACTTATGGCTGCGAGTGAGTGAGTAAGAGAGAGAGAGGGAGAGAGAAAAGGAGAGAGTGCAGTGTATTACAGTGAGGAAGAGAAGTGATGGTAAGAGAAGGAATAAGTAGGAGGCAGCAGTTGTTTTCCTTTCATTTTAGATTTGGCAAGTGTAGTAACTGTCCACTATTGTGAATCACTACACTCTCACCCCCACCCCACTCCACCACCACAGATATATATATATATATATATATATATATATATATATATATATATTTAGGTGTATACACGCAGATTTACATACATGTACACGTACATTGATATACATAAGAAA
>NC_068994.1:59703325-59706155 GCF_001194135.2 Octopus bimaculoides | reverse complement strand
GAATACACACACGTATATATAAAAAGGTAATTTTGAAAGTGGAATCATCTGTGCATTGGCCAACTCACAACAGCGTGATGGGCCAAGTATTGCATTTTGGTAGGACTCTACTTTGAGACTTGCTCAGTTTGATTTGCTTGGTCTAACCCCTTCGCCAAATGTAGTTCTCAGTCTCATGAAAGCAAACAACTTCCTACCCACAAATCTAATTATTTTCATTCTTCTCCCCGTGTGAAATTTCAATATTCATTTTTTAAAATCTCTCCTATAAACACCACCACCATCATCATCATCATCATCATCATCATCACCACCACCACCATCATCATCATCATCACTGAACATCCAGCTTCCATGCCTGGCATAGGTTGGATGATTTAATAGGATCCAAGTTCAAAGACTATGTTGAACTCCTGCTTAGGCATGGTTGCCATGGCTGGATGCCCTTTCTCTTGTCGACTGCTTAGCAGAGTATATTGAATCCTTTTCTCCATGGCACTTGCACTGGTGAGGTCACCATGCAGCACACAAGACTAAGATCCCCTTCAACTGAGTGGAGCTACTGTAGCGAGGGAAAGCGCTTTATGCAAGGTAATGAGGGGTTTAAGGTCTGCAAGATGGAGCCAGACCAGAATAGTTCCTTGTTGTAGAGGAGGAGATAGGGGTCGGAGTAACCAAGGAGAAAATGGGTAGAGAGATAAAATGGTGGTGAGATGAGGTGTCAGGGTGGATTCTCAAGGTATAGACATCATCCTAAGATATATAGATGTATGTATGTATGTATGTATGTGTGTGTGTGTGTGTGTATATATATATATATATATATATATATGTAGCTGAAATTTACAGAAAAACAAAAGGCAAAGACAGGTGTATGAACAACAAGCAGGTGTATTAGTTTGACACTTGGGAAAAATGAAAAAGTCTTTTATGTTTTGAGCCTACATTCTCTACTAGAAAGGAATAAGAGAAAATAAACAGAGAAAGAATGAAAAAAACTTGTAGATTTCAGCAGTCCAACATGGCACCACCTGACTGGCCTTCATGCGGGTGACACGTAAAAGCACCCACTACACTCTCTGAGTGGTTGGCGTTAGGAAGGGCATCCAGCTGTAGAAATTCTGCCAAAATCAGATTGGAGCCTGGTGTTGCCATCCGGTTTCACCAGTCCTCAGTCAAATCGTCCAACCCATGGAAAGCGGACATTAAACGATGATGATGATGATGATATATATATATATATATATATGAACAGGTTTATATATATACAGGTTATATATGTATATCATAGGCAACTCCAGGTCATCAGCATCACTCGGGCTCATCACAGATTTCACATAAGACACATGTCTACTTGAAGAATTTCACATTTTTCCGCATGTTTCTAGCCCCAAATAGCTTATTTTTTATATCTAGCGCTATGTCTTTCTCTATTTCTAAATTAAGATTTAAAATAAAGCAACCCTGCAAAGTGCTTTACTCACAGATGCACAGAATAGCAGCAACCAAATGACGACAGCGGAGTGCACCACAAACACCAGCAATCTGCTGACTGTCACTTGTGCCCTTGACAAGAGATGCCAGTTAGTCTTTTACACCTACCAGGTTCCTTCGTATTAGCCTGAATTGCTGGATAATTTTTCGTTGCTTTAAGAATATTGTAGAATGGAAACTTTTCATAGATTAGAATTTAAATCCTGATCTCTGTAGAAATTTATTGTTTCAAGAAAACATTGAATTTGAATTACTTTTAATATTTACGATTCTAGATAACAACTCTGGCCTTAACTTCTGAGCAGAGGTCAGGTGCGTGTGAAGAATGTCAGGAGAACATCTGTTATGAATGACTTTTTCTGACACAGGGCACCTGTAAGATGACCGCCAGATGCTGAATGAAAATAAATGAACTGCAACCAAGCTTAGTAACAGGAGCCCAAGTTATTGGCTGCAATTACATACCTGAAGCCTGAACAGCTCCAGTGCCAGAGTTGCCACTGATATATGGAGATATGCAAATCTATCTGTGGTGCTTATTTCAAAAGTGCTTTTTGTCTTGAAGACAGTTGTAATATTTTCTGCTCAAACCTTTAACATTTCGCTCTAAACCTAAGTACTGACCAAACCTTAACTTGGCCCTTAACTTATAACTCATTCTATTGACTGGTCAACACACATTAACAATATTCAGGTTGATCATTGTAGACCAGTCTTCAAACAGTGCTGACCAGGAAAGTTAAGCAACACCAACAACAACAACAATAATGTGCCCAACAACACTGGCACATTTTGAGCTTCAAACTAAATGTTGGCAAATAAATAAAATTGATTTTATTAAAATCATCAAAAGTCATCTTAGCAGCAGATATGTCTGGGAAGACATTTTTATCACCACCACTCTCATAACACACACTCTACATCAAGTTTACACACACACACACATATGTATGCATGTATATATATGTGTGTGTGTGTGTGTGTGTGTGTGTGTGTGTATGTGTGTGCATGTGTGTGTATATATATATATGTGTGTATGTATGTATATGGCCGTTGCCAGTACCGCCTGACTGGCTCCTGTAGGATTTTCGAGCGAGATCGTTGCCAGTGCCCCTGGACTGGCTTGTGCGGGTGGCACATAAAAGACACCATTTCGAGCGTGGCCGTTTTCGTGCGGGTGACACGTAAAAGCACCCACTACACTCTCTGAGTGGTTGGCGTTAGGAAGGGCATCCAGCTGTAGAAACTCTGCCAAATCAGACTGGAGCCTGGTGTTGCCATCCGGTTTCACCAGTCCTCAGTCAAATCGTCCAACCCATGCTAGCATGGAAAGCGG
>NC_068994.1:59698087-59703232 GCF_001194135.2 Octopus bimaculoides | reverse complement strand
ATATATATATATATATATATGTAGATAGATAGATAGGTAGATAGAGGTATATGTGTGTGTAACACTTACAATCATTCACACACACACACACACACACACACACAACCCATTATCTCTCTATATATAATCAATACATTCCTATAGAAAGAAATACCGTAATGTGTTTGTGCTCACACACACACACACACATGTTGGGGAAAGGGAAGATATATGTATCTGGGTCAGTGTGTGTGCATGTTTTATGGGTGTAAGTGTATGTGTACATGTGTGTGTGTGTGTGTGTGTGTGTCTGAATATGCAAGTGTATTTGGTGGTGGAGCAACGACTATAGTAAGCCATCATACAAGAGATATTTTGCAATCTCCAATTTTGGAACCTCATATTTCTGAAGTAAAAGATAGTGAGTGTATATATGTGTGTACATATACACTCAGTGTATATATGAGGTGTTTGTGTGTGTACGTATGTCTTTCTTTCTCTTCCGAGTCTGGTGACAATGAAATATAATGAGATCTTCAGCTGATGTTCTTGACTCATTCCACGTATCACTTGCACTTTGACCTGAAATCCAAGTTACTTACGAACATCTATCAAAACTTAAAGATATTTCTCACCTGTTAATTAATAAGTGAGGCAGTCTCTACTTTTCCTTCAAAATGTTCACCTTTAAATAAGTCACCTCTGACATTTATTATAGCTTTGAATGTTTCTAGTGGATCAAACAATCTTCAGGCATTCTTCAATCATTTCCACTTTTCTACTTTTAATTCCAGAAAGTTATCTTGCACACATGTATGAGTGCTTATCTATCTATCTTTTCATTTGTTTATCTCTCTCTTTCTGTGCGCACACACACACACACACACACACACACACATCCATTTAGTATTGACTGTCAAGAGAAAGAGTACTAAATACCATACTAGAGATTAATGATGTTTACAGTCTGGTCAGTGTCCTGCTGTCCTGCTGCTCTGAAGTTGCGCCTCTGTTCACAGGATCATCATCAGACAGGTTACAACTACTGATCCTGGTGAAACTTCAGAGCAGCAAAGCACTGACACTGGATGGTCAAATGATGTTGGTGTGAAAAGCAATTAGGCAAAAACGAAGTGGAATGCACAATACTGTAAGACTGAGTTGAATGATATTTATTGAAAGGAGGGGGTCACACTTAGGTCTGTATGTGATTGGGGATCAGGGTTAAGAAAGCCTGGAAAGTGACTCAAAATCTCTCAGCTTTGAACAAATGAAGATTTATATATATAACCATCGTCATAATCCCTTAATGTCCATTTCCCATGCTGGTATAGGTTAGCTGGTTTGACAGGAGCTAGTAAGCCAGAGGACTGCGCCGATGTCTGCTTTCTATAGCTGTGTGCCCTTCCTAATGCCAACCACTTTACAGAGTGTACAGAGTGCTTTTTTTGATGGCACCAGCACTAGTGATGATTGTCTTGCAACATGCTAGGCGAAGGACCTAAAGTGGCTCCTATAACTGAGAGAGAAAAGGGATTACTTTAGGGCCTCCCCTCTCTACACACACACTTTCTTATGTTGTTATGAATATCAGTCAACATATTAACACATATTTCAAACTGTGGCAGAACAAATAATGTACGTAATACATTAACGAGTAATAAGGCTTATTTATACTTGCAGTAAGTATAATTTTATTAGAGTGAAACATGCAACATGGCATTCCATCTTATTATACACACATGTATGTATGTATATATATATATATATATACATATGTATTAAAATAATATTGTCATCATTGGTGGTACCCTCTCACCTCCTGCCACTACTCTCATCCTTATCTCTCTTGCTAGCTCCACTCTTATATAAGGAAGCCACATATCTATCTCATTTACAGCAACAACCTGTTCCAGCCCCTTCATACACATGTTAACCCCTAAAGCTGCCTCCCACATGAATATAGTCCCACTCGATCAAGGGGAATTTTAGCACTTCCAGCTACAAGGTGACCTCACTAGTGCTGGTGCCACTTCATGCTGTAAAATGGTTGATATAAGGAAGGGCATCCAACTGTAAAAATCATGCCATGGCAGACATTGGATTGCAGTATAGTCCTTGGACTTGTCCAACCGGGTCAAACCCATCCAACCCATGCCAGGTTGGAAACTGGACATGGAAATGGTAATGATGATGATATGTATGTGCATGCGAGTATGTATATCTATGTGTGTACACATATACGTGTGTGTGTTACGTATGTATACATATGTGTGTGTATTTATAAATGTACGTCTAAAATTATGCATACAAAAATATTGATATGTTTCTATGTGTGTGTAAACTACCCGTAAGTCTATGTAAGGCAGTGGTTAACATTCCATCAATATTTAATGCTATTTCACTGTAAAATTCAAATGTTCCTTTGGTTATATCTTTATATCAAAAACACAATAATTATTAACCAACTTCTAACCAACAAACAATAAAGGAGGCAAAATAAAATATTTTTATTATTATTTTAAAGTACATAAGCTTTCAGTGTTTTGAGCTGTTGTGTATTTTAACCACTTACATCTTCTTGAAATGTTCTCATAATTTATCGAGAGCATTTGAAAGAACATAAAAGATTTACATGACATTTCTTGTCCAGTACACACACACACACATGCACACGCACCTACACACACACACACACATGCACATACACATACACACACACACACCTCATATTTATTGCAAGAAATGATATTTTGCCAATATCTCAAAAAGCCTTCTGCTGCCATTTTCATAAAATTCAGGTAGTTTTGATTTAAAATTTTAAAAAATCATATCAAAAAAAAAAAAAGCTGTATTGTAGATTAATAAAAAAAAGATCAACTATTTTTCTGAGAATTTGGCACATTTCTGGAAAGATGGTGATCTGAAGGAAGAGAAGAGAAAAGAAATAGAAAAGAGGAATAGGGTCTTTTTTTAAAAGTTTGCCAACATAATTACAGGCCTTACAACACACATTAGATACTGTTTGTGAAAAAGGATGTAAAATGGGTCTTCTATTGAGAACTGGTGCCAGAAGGTTTCTGTAATGTAACTAAAAACACAACAATCAAAAGCATCGACTCCAGATTTTGGTTGGAATCGGATGGAATAACATTTGAAATATTACAAACTTACACAGAATTATTTGTAAAATCTAAAGTCTAAAAGCAAAGTCATTGAATAGAAGATTCTGTTGGATTTCTTGGAAAGAAATTCTATTCTATCCTAAGTGATGATGGTAAGACTTCGATTGGAGAAACTGTTGAGCAATGTGTCACACCAGAGCTGGAGGCATGAAAAGGGAGCTTGATTAAAAGAAACCAGCCTGGGAGGGAAGATGGCAGGAACTTATTTTCAGGGGTTTCACACCACAGCATCTTGGGTAAATGATCCTTACTATAGGCCAAAGCAGATCAAAGCCTGTAAGTGGGACCCAAAAGAAGCCTGTTGTTCATATGTGTGTGTGTGTGTGTAGTATGTATAGACAGACAGACAGACAGATAGATAGATGGATAGACAAACAGATATGTTATATATGTAGTTATATACACAGACATCTCAAAACTGAATAACCTCATTTTAGAAACAAATGCAGGTAATAGAAGGCTATCTCATCAAATCAACAGAATATCATGGTTGCCTCCATTTTTTCAACTCCATAGCACTCTCCATTACACTCTTCCATATTGGATTATTAGGTGCTTTGTTGGCTGGTCCACTAAAGGAGCTTTGGGGGGATTACCACAAGATTGTATAAACCCATATATTTTGCATTAAATTTACATGTGTGTGTGTGTGTGTGTGTGTGTGTGTGTATAGATACTATCAGTCAGTGAAAACTCTGAGAGTTTTCTTCATTTTTGGAGGAGTGGGGGTAGGGGCAAATAATTGTCATATTTTATGTCTTGGAGGATTTTTATAAGTTCATCAAGTTCTAATTATTGTCTTCTAATATGTCATTTGAGTGGCAGTTAACAATTGCCAGTTGATAATTTGATGGAAATTCTTAAATAATGCTGTCAAATGGATTTTGAAAGATTTTTAATGGTTCCGCATTTTCATCGAAATCAGAAAAAATCTGTCAAAACTCTGGCACCAGACTAGTGAGAGAGTCTGCAATAAATTCAAAAGGAAACAGCATTTGTTTTTTGTTTCTTCTTTTATTTTTCATTTTTTTTAAAAAGTTATTTGCCATTAGCTGGGAGTGAAAAAAATAAAGGAAATTTATATTTAAAAGCTTTCATTGTAGAGTTTCTGCTGCAGAGAATTGTCTTCTAATCTAAAACTGAACTTGTTAAGCCTCACCATTCAATCAGCTGACAATTTCTATAAAGATTCACTGTCGAAAGAAACTGCTGGTACTTGAACAGCTTTTGTCATTCGAAAAAAATAAAAACCCTGAAATATCCATCGGCAGCTGAAGTTCATCATGTTGAACTGTTAATCCCTACACATTTTTTTCTATTTTTTTATCTCTCTCAATCCTTTCTGCCAAAGAGCTTAGGCTCGAGACATCAAAGACTTTTCCATTCTTCCTGAGCGTTAAACTAATACACCTGCTTGTTGTTCTTTCACCTGTCTTTGTCTTCTGTTTTCTCTAAATTTGAACTACATGTTTATGAGCTGTCTGTGTGTGTGTGTGTTTGCGTGGAGTGTATGATGATGATAATCATCATCATCATCATCATTTAACATCCATTTTTCCAAGCCTGCATGAATCAAACAGAATTTGTCACCATTTGTCACTTGTTTCCAAGCAAAGTAATAACATTCCATTGCTCTTCATAGGAAATTGGAAACAAACATCATTGCTTGTATCAGGGTAAAGCTTCTTTTATAACAATCACATGATGTCAAAACAAGGGCACACACACAGACACACAAAGGGGTTCTTTCAGTTTCCATCTACCGAATCTATTGAGAAGACTCTGGTCAGCCCAAGGCTATAGGAAAGGACACTTCTTGCCCAAGACGAACCCAAAGCCACATGATTGGGAAGCAAACTTCTCAATCACACGGCCATGTCGGTAGATGTGTGCGTGTGTGTACATACATACACTTATAAATAGTGTATATATATATGTGTGTGTGTGTATATATATATATATATATATATATATATATATA
>NC_068994.1:59693883-59696845 GCF_001194135.2 Octopus bimaculoides | reverse complement strand
ATATATATATATATATATATATATATATATATATATATATATATACATATATATATCACACGTTCAGAATACATGTAACAATAGTCTCACACACACACAGAACGTACAAGAGTATACATATACATACAGATATACATACATATATATATATACACCAAACGAGCACACATAGTTACGGACACATTCATGTACATAGACACACGCATGCAAATATAAATACATACACAAACCGTTACAAATATATAGACCATACATATATTGCATACACAGACATGTCCTTACACACACACACACACACACACACACACACGCGCGCTTATCATACAGTATATACACACATATATAATACTGCTGTACAAACATACAACAGATACATACATCGTACACACTTATACATACACACCTATGACGTGTGTCTCATCAGATGTTAGTGTGTATAAATTGCGTATGTATTTAATATCATGCAACTAAACAGTTTTCGGTGATATCGATGAAGATATGAGGAGTTGAGGATTCATAATAACAACATCAGTAATAATATTGATGATATTATAGCATGGCTGAATTGAAAGCAATAGCTCCGTCTAGGCATATGTATGTATGTATGTATGTATCTATCTATCTATATGTCTGTCTATCTATCTATCTATCTATCTACACACACATGCACGCATACCCATATTAATGCTTCATATATTTGAGTTTCTCTGTCAAAGACAATCACTCTATACACACACACACATCTTTATTACAATGAAGTTAATGTAAATATATCTATCTGTGCAATCGAAACACTACCAAGCCTTCTCATTATTTATCACAAACTCCAACCTCACAGTGCCTCTTACACCAACCACCACCACCACCACCACCACCACCCCTATTGCCTCTGCCTTGCCGAAAGACTGAAACAGGGGTGTGAAAGAGGGAGGTTTCTATCCCTAAGTCTACCTGCTGTTTCACAGCACACCAATATTTTCACCCATATCAGGTGACATCAATGTGTGTCATGTGGGCTGAGTGGTCAATAAACATACTTCCACATCGTTCACTTTATGTCTGTTTAGTCAGAGACCGTAAGAGCTGCCTCACACAGCTGTTACAGCAGTATAACTGGGTTTTGAAGAAGCTGCTTGATCATTCAAAGGTGATGGGGTATATCTTGACTTCGTAAAGGCCTTTGACAAGGTGGATCATAGCATGATATGTCACAAGCTGTGAGATGTTGCATGGCTGGTTAACTGATAATTATTTCTTTGCCACTGCTAGCAACAAAATTCTTTTCCCTGAGAGTGAAGGGCAGATTGTATGATGCTTGTGCTAAGTGAAACACTGGGCATAAGGAATCAGATGTTGTATCCAAGAAAGAAGACCAAGATGGTATGGGTCATGTGATGCATGAGCCATGTGGTGAATGGGAACAGCTGTATAAAGAAGTGCCATTCACTTAGTGTGGCAGGAGCCAGCAAAAGAGGAAGACCCAGGAAGATATGGGATGAAGTGGTGAAAGTTGACCTCAGGACCTTAAGGCTGATGGATAAGATGACCAGGACCTCTGATAATATGAGGTTCTCAAAAAAAGAAAAAAAGTCGTGCCCTCCTCAACAAAACTGAATTCCAGAAGCACAACCCCGTTTTTGCTTTGCATCTCCTGATCAGTTTCTATTTTCTCTCCTTCCTTTCATACTTGGTGTGAGAAACTGTGTAGATTCCTCTGCAGAAATCTGCACTTCTCCCCACCCCACCCCATCTGCCCCTGGGCCTGTAATCTTGTTGCAAATTCCATGGCAATCTCATTAATGCAGGTGACCCCCCAAAAAGCACCTAGTACATGCTGTAAAGTGGTTGGCGTTAGGAAGGGCATCCAGCTGTAGAAGCCTTGCCAAAGCAGACATAGAAACTCGATGCAGTCCTTGGACATATTGGAACCTGTCAAACTGACCGACCTGCATGGAACAGGGACATTAAATGAGGATGCGATGTGTATATGTATATAAACATGCATACACACACACACACACACACATGCGTGTGCACTTATGCATGGTTTTCAAGCTAAATTCAATGATTATTTGTCTCCTTTTTTTCAGGAATAACTTGATGTATTAGTGAACAGTCAATGGTATTGGAGAGCATGAAGATTAAAGCTGTAGTTGAGAAAAAGTTGGCTGACATAAGAGGACTGGAAGCCATCTGGACACTGGACAATAGTTTAACTGTACTATGAAGATTTGCACTGGATAACAAAATGCTGACATCATAACTGCTGCTCGGTGTTCTGTGAACACTGTAAAGACTGTACAATGTGACATGGACATCTGCAATGAAGACCATGAAGCCATAACCAGCAGGAAAGGACACGGCAGCTGTTCCGGTTGCATTGGCACGCCAGAGTTCGTTCAACAACTGCAGGACAAGGTGATAGAAAGTATGAGCATGGGAATCCAGGCTTCAGTGAGAGAGAGAGAGAGAGAGAGAGAGAGAGATGAGTGTTGGAGTCAGCCCCATGAAGCTAGCCCCGAATGAGGACCTTTGCTACTACTTGCACAAGAGGCACAAGGGACAAATTCTGACAGCCAAGACCAAGAAGAACCACTCGACAAAGGTGAAAAAGCTGCTGAACAAGCTGAGAAATCGTGTTGAGCTGGGGATGAAAGCAGCTTCTGCCAGGACCCGTTGCACAACATCCAGGACAACTGGCGGCTTGTCCTACAATCTATGGCCTGCTACAGTCCTACATATCATGGAAACTAAGCTTTCCCAAACTGTGACGGTCTTTCAGTGTGTTTCCATTCAGGGTGATGTCATGCTGCCCCACATCTTTAAACGGGGCACTAGGCTCAATTCAAACGGCTACTTGAAGCCGCTGGAGACTGTGGCCAATCCCTGGCAAAAGAGGGCTGTTGCTGAAAGGCCATATGTGTGGCAGTAGGATTTGGTTCTTTGCCATAGTTCCAAAAAG
>NC_068994.1:59688873-59693100 GCF_001194135.2 Octopus bimaculoides | reverse complement strand
TATATATATATATATATATATGGTTTAACGCTCGGGAAGTGAGAAAGTCTTTTACGTTTCGAGCCTACGTTCTTCGACAGAAAGGAACAGAAATAAACAGGGAGAGAAAATAGAAAAAGGTTTAGTGGCTAGCAATCTACACACACACACAACTGAGATTGGCAAGTTATCACTGGTCTCTATGCTGTTGCTAGGTGCCACTGCAGTTGCGATCATACTCAAAGACCCTTTCGGCTCTGGCCATGGTATGTGACAGCTCGAGTGAGAGACAATGATAGATTTGATACGAGGCTGCTACATTACTTATGAACCTCCAAAAGGTTAAAATGCAAAGTTGAAAGAGGCAGGATTTGAACTCAAAACGAAATAAATGTAGCATCACATTTTTCTCCACTGCTGTCACAGCAATCCACCGCTACCATGTAATGCGCGTGCGAGCGCGTTTATAGATCTTTAGGTATGTGTAGAATTCCTTATGGGTGTCTGTGTGTGTATATATGTATATATATTCCTATCCCTTAGACGATTATTCCAACCGCTGACTCTACTTGCTTGTCTATCTATATATATATATATGCATGCATATATATATATGCATATATATGTGTGTGTGTGTGCGCGCACACACACACATACACAGAAGCAAACATATTTGTACATTTATGTATAAAATACGTACACAAAAACATGTGTATATATATATATATATATATATATATATATATATATATATTCAGATAGATGTGCATAGGGACAAATACGTCAGTGTGTGTGGGTCTATGCCTGTATGTGAGTGCATGTATAAATTGACTGTGCTTGTATGTTTGTGAGCACCCATTACGTCAGTGTATATGCACATAATTATATACCCAACGCCAATGTGATCGAGACAAACCGTCTTACACAAGCATATAAAGAGAGAGAGAGGGAGAAGGAGAGAGAGAGAGAGAAACAGATTAATTAGAAATTGCATAAACAAACATACAAAAAATAAAATACACAGAAGTACATAATTTTGGCATGTGGATGTGTGTGTGTGTGCATATATATCAATCTATTATGCATGTGAGTATATATATATATATATATATATATATAGGGGAAAAAATATATATATATATATACACGCACAGACATACACACTCGCCCACATATGTACAATTTAATTATGGGTAATACCTACAAATTTCACGTGTCTCTCACACACACACACACACACACACACACACACACACACGTCTGGAGTAGAATATCGATAAGGGATATAAATTTTAATTATATTCTTCAATCTATTTACGATCACTCGTGCGTGCTTGTGAGTCTGTATGAGTGAAAATGTATGTATGCATGTATGTATGTATGATTGTGCGTATATGAGTGTGTGTGTGTGAGGATGTTTGTAGGTTAATGTAGAAATGTGTCAGGGAAGATGTATAAAGAATTAAATTAGATTAAACAGAGATAGGTAGATAGATAGATAGATAGAGAGAGAGAGACAGACAGACAGGTACGCGCGTGTGTGTGTATGTGTGTGGAGTTAAAAGTGTCGATTAGAGAAAAGACAGTAACAGCGACCCAGAAAAGTGTTTCGGTTCACATGAGGGTCAGTTGAAACAAATTCTGAAAGCAACGACAGAGGTACAGTAATTGGAGTTATAGCTGACCTTGTTTGTAAAAAGGGTTGTCCAGTTAAGAGTGGGGGGGGGGTGTCATGTGGTTCGCTTTCCAGCATTTTGTTGTTATATCTCAGATATACACTGACCCAGTTCACCTTATAAACCTAGGTACACTTTGCAGAGGTGCACATCAAAATGCAGCAAGGATGGTGGGACATTACATTTCACAAAGTGGGTTTTATTCGCCGATCCGAGTTGAAGCTCTTCAACGAGTCGGGTCTGAAGTGAGACTATTCCTTTCGTGACCTATTTTGAAGCAATTCAAGATTCATAATGATTTCTATCACAGTCACAAGGTTTGGAATTAGGTGAAGGTGTGGAATCGACTACATCGGCCTCAGTGCTCGACAGGTATTATATTTCATCGGCCAGGAAAGAACGAAAGGTAAAAATCACCTTGGCGGGATTTGAACTCATAATGTAATGATCCGGAACAAACACTGTAAAGTATTTTGTCCGAAGCTTTAACGATACCGCCAATTAATAATAATAATAATAATAAGAAGAAGAAGAAGAAGAAGAAGAGGAGGAAATCGAGTCAAACAGTTACAAACTAGTAGTTTCCGTATTTGGCTGGTACATGTTTTCATTGGCCCCCCCTCCCCCCTCCCAACCCGACCATGATTTGAACTCAAAATGTAAAACCATGTGACTCAATGCCCCCAACGTGTTGTATCCGATGCTCTACCAATTCCACTTTTCTGGAGGAGAATTACAGTCAAGTGGTAAAATTCAATTTCAGCAGGATTTGAACTCAGAACGTAGACGTAACTTAAATGCCATATTTTGTTATTTTGTGCTCATGAATTAACAAACGGAAATGTTTCTGTGGTGGTGGTTAATTTTGTGACGTAAAAACCGTAATCATAGCGTAGGTGCGTAATGATAACCGAAAGAACGTGAGAAACCAAATTCTAAGAGAGACACACACAGGTAATTATAACGTAAAGAGACATAGACATGTAAGAGACGAAGTGATACTGTACAGGACAATGACAGGGGAAAGAGGCTGAACATAACGTAAAGCTGTAGATGTATGTAAGTTATAACTTAGAGAGAGAGAGAGTCACTAAGTAGAGATGTAATGATGACGTACAGCACGTAAGAAAGGTAATCATATTATAGAACGTACAGACGTATTAATATAGACATGGAGACGGCAAAGACAGCACCGCTCCAATCATGACCCCGGTCCTGATGGCTAGAACAAACTAAAAACGTAATCAACCCATAGAGAATGACAGACGTAATGTTGACGTAATGGACACTTAAAAACGCAGTCTTAACGTAAAGAGACGTAAATAACGTGTGACGTTCTACCGACTCCATCACAACGCTGCCCTAACAATAAGCATGATTTCTAAAACACAAAGCGACATATTTCGTTTGTTGGTGTTGCTTTATGTAGACCTTATCATCAATGGCGTTTCAACAATGACCATTCAAACTTTTTGTAATATCTCACAAGACATCATCCTGTGTCTTTCATTTCACAACGGCAGGATACGATTTAAAGCAACTTCGCTGCAGTTTATGGTATATTTAATATTCAACAAAAGGCTCAGCTCGTGGACACAACGCAACAAAACAGTCGGGGACGTTAATATCCAACAAAGACTTGGTTACTCCTTTATTTTAGTGATTCCCGGTAAAACATGGAAAGTCAAAATTTGAACTCAAACCGAAGAGAAGCGTGGATATGAGCACGCTCGACCAGCTTGAGCTGTTAGCCGAATCTGTCCCCTACCACATTGAAAAGAAAGGAACGACACAATTGATAATATAGTCTTAGATATGTTGCGGTCTGAATTTTAAAGATGGTCACGATTGGAAAGCTATAAGTCTGCGCGGCCAGAAATAATAGCAAAACAATAGTCTTTATTTTTTTTATTTGCCACAAGGACAATAAAGGTACAATGTTAATATAACAACATGATTATTGTGATGGGTGACGGGGGTGGTGAAGTAACGTTACTTAAAACAAGGAGTTTAGAAAGCAGAGAAGAGAGTACAAGACAACAGAATACAGCAGAGTACAATACAAATTTGATTACATAGAAAATGTCGAGAGAGAAAAAAAAAACCCAAACTATTGCAGTGAATAAAGCTGACAAATGAGCTGATATCAAAGTGTGTGTGTGTGTGTGTGTGTAGAAAAGAGTTTTTCTTCCAAACGCTAGTGAGGAGACTATTCCAGTCATCTTTTACATTAAAGATATTTCTTTTATATATTTTGCTTTTCCTTTTCACTGTTTTGTTTCGCATAGAACAATACCATTCCTACGTCTAACTTCCAAACTAATCACAGACGTATCTTCAATACAATGCATTCACATCCTTAAACACGTACAATATATATAATACATGTACTGTATACGTCTATTACATACATACATACATACATACTTACATATTGTAATACATATAATATACAATATATATATATATATATTATATAATATATATAATACATATATTTTATGTATACATTATATATATTATACGCATTATATTACACAAACAGACAAGGCGCGCACTCCTCCCAGCACCC
>NC_068994.1:59687734-59688863 GCF_001194135.2 Octopus bimaculoides | reverse complement strand
TTTACTCAAAGGGACCGTCGAGGTCACTCAGGCAAACTAATAACACACTCGTGTCTTTTACAATGATCCCACTGCTTCCACTTTAAAGAACACATTTATATTTCGTCAGCAGATTGACTCCAGCTATTTTCTCTCAAATATGGTATTCACATTGAGAAACAATTCTCCTCCACAATACGAACGTACGTACATACACACACACACACACACACACACATACATACATACATACATACACACATACATTTGGCACATTGCGTAAATAAAATATGTCTCCTCTGATATATAGAAAATAGTGAATAATACATTCACTGATATAGTATAAAGCTTGTTGGGTTGTAATAAACTCGGGCTATGCAATTGAAAAAGCATTAGAATAATGAAAAAAGATAGATGGAGGAATAGATATATATGTTTGTATAGATAGATAGATATACAGACAGACAGACAGATAGACCACTTAGGTATCGGCTATTGAGTGGAATATTCTTCATTGAGGAGATGTACAAAAACATTGAAACGTGTTATGTCCAGGAATCGGCTTCAAAAACCAGATCCACTCTGATGTGTCGAATGATTTCGAGAGTTAGCTCTCTTAGCTGTTTTTAGATTTTAAATACACTTACAGGGAGATTTTATCAATTAATTACATAGATAATCTCAACTGATTACTATATTGCATATGTGACAACTTATACCATATTTGTATTTAATTTACAGAACAACTGACCTGATATTATTTCTTTCAACCTAATTGTTAAGGAATATGATATGAAATTATATATATTGCATGTATGTGCTTGTGTGTGTGTGTATGTGTGTTATTTCTATTATTTAAAACGATTTGATTCGGCTCCCTGCGACTTAAAGTTTCGTAGGCTTCTTACAAAACGTAACATGTCGGGCTCAGTTAACCGACGAGCTAGGTTTTTGTAAGAAGCTGATGGGGCCGAATAAATCTGTTTTAAATAATAATAATAATAATAATAATAATATTAATAATAATAATAATAATAATAATAATAATACATGTAACTCCTACTAAATATGTTGAGTGCCTCTTCTTTCGTTTGTCCATTCGTGTATATGTATGTGTGTATGTGTGTATGTATATATATATATATATATA
>NC_068994.1:59685809-59687416 GCF_001194135.2 Octopus bimaculoides | reverse complement strand
GCAAAAATGAAATTTTAAAAAAGTTTTTAAATTGTAATTTCTATCAAACAAAAATATAAGAAACTGAAGACAAAAAAGCTACTCTTTTCCTTTCTTACGAGGTTTCAGAGTTTCAAGGAACATCTTTTGCAAACTCGCCCTAAACATATGACTCGGATATAAGCGTTCATCAAAAATAAGCGTGGCTTGAGCATCTTGTCAGCACCATCCCCAAAACGGACGAAAATAAACGTAATTTGATCATGTTCCTATGAATTTATTACTTCCACAAGAACAGAAACGTTCAGCTATTCTATACATCAATCAGATGTCTTCAATATCACTTCAATCATCGTTTCTTGGAACGTTTTTATTAAATGTGAAAATAATTTACGACTAGATTCTACCCAGAGCTTGTTAACAACAAATCTATTATAAATCAGTTTTAATAATTTTACTCTTTATTTATATTACAAATTCCCACCACAAAATCGAAGACAGGCTGTATGTTGATAAGATGTTGCTCAGTCTTAAGCTCTTATTTTCATCATTTACCCATTATCCCACCATCTGTCCACTGTCAAAGGCAATTAAATAGTATAGTTCTCTCCCACAACAATCGCCGCAATATTCGGTCAAAGGGAATGGAATTAGTTTTCGGTTTTAATTCTTACAATGAAGTTAGTCTTTAACAGTAGGTGTACCACTCTTACCTAACACATACATATACAAAATACATACGAAAGAACGATGCATGCGTATGAGTGTATACACGCACTTATATGCATATAATAGAAAGATTTGTGCGAGACTATGCATACACATAGAGGGCTGATATTGTTTAGCACCAAATGAACCCTGATCTACCTAACATAATCAAAGACCTTCCAACTGTACCCACCATGTCTTTTCATGGGGGTGTATAACTGAGTGTCATTTCCTTAAGACAGTAGGATGCGATTTGAAGGAAATTCGACAAGTGTTTCTAACAGGTCAAACTCCCATGTAGTGATGTTCTCACACAATGAGAAGAACATCTTCACATTAAACAAGTTTATTCACAAACCCACCACATCTAGAGAACTGAAGGCATACATTTTTTTGTTTAGCATCGTTCATGTATGTATTCTAGAAAGTCAATAAGTTGGTAAGTCCTATAATGTCGGTGCCAAACTTCTCCTAAGACCAATTCTCAGTTATTTCAGGTTAAGCTGCCAATTTCTTCATCGCCAACATCTGAAGCCGTCAATAAATAAAAGCTCATCGATGGACACAACCCACAGATCATCATTGAACAGAAATCACTGGATCGTTTTATTTTCATTTGGGAATCAGTTTGTTTGGCCTTCAACCGAATACCTTCATCTACGTCTCAGAGAGCAGCAGCAGCAGCAGCTCGGTCTATCAAATATACTTTATTACCCAAGAACTACACACACACACACACACACACACAGAGCGTACCTTTAGGAAAGAGTCGCAAATTATCTGGTAAACCCCAAAAAATCCCGTTAGTTTCTTTGGAAGTGTGTCGTAGATATCAAATAAAATTTTAAAAAAACCAATGGGTGAGTTCTATAAAGGAGGGTCTCCCTTCCTTTGTCAAATTTTTCAGTTTTGACATTTAA
>NC_068994.1:59684492-59685432 GCF_001194135.2 Octopus bimaculoides | reverse complement strand
GCCCAATTGTCTTGGACTTTACGATAGCTTTGCGTCTGATTGTCTGTTCGGTGTCTCCGTAAGTGAAAGACGGGCACGGAGGCAGAGTGGCAGAATGGTGCATGTCACAAGGAGCTGAAGAATGGTACAGTGGTAGAGTAATAACCTGTAATATGGGGGAGGGGAACATTTTACAAGGGTTCATTGATTTATGGGCGAAAAGAAATAAAGTTACAGAAAAAAAGGCACTTTTTTGTCAGGTGGGGGGGGGGTGAGTCGAGAAAAGTGACGGAGAATGTGATATTTCACCGCAATAACATTAAACAATATATTAATTAGACATAAATTGTTAATTAAGTGACAATAAATTAAGTAGTAATTAGACAGAAGTTGTTTTATTAACTTACAGTACATGGCCAAATGTATACAATTTATGTAATTACACATATTTGGGGGAAATAATCATATTTTCTTTTCTATTTTGAATATAAACAATGACAAATACAAAATCTTTTAGTGAAGTGGTCTGTAGAAGCCTTCTTTTACCTCGGATTTACGGACACACACACACACACACACACACACACTAGTGCCTGTATAATGACAATACTCATTAGAACAGTCAATTCAATTCTCTCTGACCAAAACGAAGCTCGAGATAAAGCAGAAGGCAAGGAAGACCAGAGACAGTTAAACTAATAACTTGAAAGGCAGAGAGAGAGACGCGTGCATGTGTGTGTGTGTGGAAAGCCATACAACCAAATAGATAGACACATACGTATAAGACTGACAGATAGACAGACAGGTAGACGCAGAAACTGGTAGAGTGAAAGATATTTTGGGGATGCAGAAGGGGTAAATAGATGAGACAGACACATATGGCTGGAGAGCTATAGAAACAACCAGAGGGAAAAACAACAACCATATTCACAATTATATATATATATATATATATATATAT
>NC_068994.1:59682056-59684376 GCF_001194135.2 Octopus bimaculoides | reverse complement strand
ATATATACACATATACATACAAGCAGTGATAGATAGATAGACAGACAGACAGACAGGTAGGTAGGTAGATAGATAGATAGACGGACATATAGATAGATAGATAGATAGATAGATAGATAGATAGATAGGAGTGGACAAAAAACTGAAATATTTGTGACGAGAGAATTGTTTTTTGCTTGCATACAGTTGTGAGTTGGTGACTTACCTTTAAATCATCTAACAAACATTATATCACATATCCTTCCAGCGAGCTTGGACCATGTAAAGACGTCCAGACACCATCACCACCACTACCTGTTGTACGTTTGTGTTCCGCCTGTTGTTAGAACCTGAGATGGCGGTGAAGTAGTAGTGGTGGCGTGGTGCTTGGAGGAAGCGGAGGGGGAGGAGGAGGATACCAAAGAAGGGACTGGAGTGGATGTAAAAAGATACCAGTTGGAGACGGTGAGATAGCAGTAATTAGTCGGGTAGGAGAGGTATATGCGTGTATGGGAATGTATGGAAGTGTGGTGTATATATACACATTGGGCGATGTGGCGAAACGGAGCGAGATGTTTGCGAGAGGAGGAGGAGGAAGGAAAGTGAAAGTAAGGAGGGGGAGGTAAAGGTCTATGAAAGAGGAGGAGGAGAATTACGAAATCAATGAGGAAAGGGAAGATGGATAAAGAAAGAGAGGAGTAGAAGTAGTGATTGAAGGGGAGGAGAGAGAGGGAGATAATGAAGGGGTGACGAGAGGAATAATATAGAGAGGGAGAGAAGAAAGAAACGAAAACGAAAGTGTTTGTGTTTGTTGTAGATAAAGTGTGTCGTCTACTAAGACACGGTTCCAGCTATCATCGGCCCGCCAACCTCTCTCCCATCTTAGTTTACTGTTGAGCGTTACAGTAATACTACTATCGCTACTACTGCTACTAGAGCTACTGCTGCAGTTGCTGCTGCTGCTGCTGCAATTGTAAGTCTTACGTTGCAGCCTGGCACCCATTCCTTTGCAGTCCACTCACTCCTCACCCTTCACTTCCACTTATTATTATGTGGGGGTGGTTCAACGCATAAACACGTGCATATGTATGTGTATACATACATACATGTATGTGTATACACGTGAAGACGCAAATATTACTGAGTGTGTGTTCGTGTGTGTGCGTATATATATATATATATATATATATATATATATATATATATATATATATATATATATATATATATATATATATATATATAGATAGATAGATAAATAGATAGATATTTATATACTTGTTTATGTGTGGGGCGTCGGAGTATGTACACGTGTGTGTATAAACCGCGTTTGGTAATGTACAATAAAGCGGCGGCGACAATGAGTGAAGAGGGGACAGGGAGATGCTTTCCTGAAGCGTCTCACGAATGAATCCAATATTAGTTGCCTCCCCTGAAAGCTACTTTCACTTTCTGTTTTTCAGCCCTCTAAACCACATGTGGCAGCGGGACATGATGGAAATGGTTCGAATACAATCATTGCCACATGTTTCGCACAAACGTATACACACGTGACACATGCTGCTATGAACATTCATAGAGATACACATTCGTAAACATATACTCATCTACATATTCATATATACGATCCCCACACAGACACACGCATGCATACACACACACACACACACACAAAGCATGCTTATTCCTCTACTAAAACATGCATACACATATACACACACATTGCATCCCTCTATACGCACATATGCCCCTTAGTGAGCGCTTGCAAAGTACACACATTACTCAAAGATACGGTTTCAGTGCGTACGTAGTAAGCAAATACACACGCGCACACACACACACAAACACATTCATATAATATTTGCAAATACTTTTGTCTTCATAAACAAACTCGTTAAAATATTGATATTTAGGAAGGTGCGATCATATCCGCCACCCTAGATGCAGGTTTACGAAAGCACACCTCTAGTCGCATCAACAAATTACACACACTCACATATACTGCTACGTCTCTGTACACGAACGTACACACACACATACGCTCAAACCTAAGGTCGCACGCGCTCGCATTAAAAAAACAATTTCAACTGATATCATCGGAGTTATGTCCCTTGCTTCTTTTAAAATATTTTAAACACCTCAGGGGAGTTTTTGTCATCTCATTGCAAGAACAGCTAAATGAAGTTTTGCAACACAGCTTATTACATATGCAACGCTATCGTATTTAGCATTCTTACATCAGCCATAAGTGTTGATAGCCATAAACAGTGGCACTGTATAATATGTGTGTGTACACAGATATATATATATATATACATATATATATATATATATATATATA
>NC_068994.1:59679289-59681203 GCF_001194135.2 Octopus bimaculoides | reverse complement strand
TATATATATATATATATGTATATATATATATGTACGCAAATATACATATATATATATATACACATATTACATATGCATATATAGATATTCATATATACAGTACACACATACACACACTCTCTCTCTCTTTCTCTCTCTCTCTCTCTCTCTCTCTCTCTCTCTTTCCCTCCCTCTTCTCATAATTTATAGGTGCAGGAGTGGCTGTGTGGTAAGTAGCTTGCTCACCAACCACATGGTTCTGGGTTCTGTCCCACTGGGCGACACTTTGGGTAAGTGCTTGTCAGTTGTCCCTTACTGGCTGACAATATGTGTATCTCTGATCATGAGCAGAAGTAGTGGGGGAGCATCATAGCCATGTGCTGAGAGGAATTTTCTGGGGTTTGGAAGATTTACCTTTAGAAACATGGGTGTTTCATTCAACATCCTTAAGCAACCCTTATTCAGGGATGGGCTACTTGACCTGAAGAAAATCCTAACTGGGCCCCACCTGCAAGGTCATGCGCTGTTTATCTTGATATGAGATCACCATGTTGCACACATATGGTTGTGATGCATGTGCCTGGTGTACCCTTATCAGAAGGGTAGTCATGATGGGTATATGGGGCTTTGTATATTTGTACCCCAGTGTCACTTTGATGGCATGCACTGCTCTCTCACTCAATAATGATGATAATAATAATAATAATAAAAAGGAGGAGTTACTTCAATCCTTCCTATATTAACCAAAATGAAGTAGATTGACAAATTTATTTTTCGAACCAGTAGAAGACACGCGAGATGTCGAAATATTGTTCCCAAGATAACAAATGGCACTCTTCTTTTAATTTTGACTCTATATCTACAGGAGGAGTTACCTCAATCCTTTCTATATTAATAATAATAATAATAATAATAATAATAATAATAATAATAATAAAGGGCTTCAAATTTTGTCATGAGACCAGAAATTTTGGGGGAAGGGGTGAGTCGTTTACATGAACTTGAATGTTCAACTGGTACATATTTTATTGACCCCAAAAGGATGAAAGGCAAAATTGACCCCAACAGCATTTGAACTCAGAACGTAAATTTGGAAGAAATGCTGCTAAATATTTTGTGCGGCACAGTAATGATTCTGCAAGCTTGCCACCTTATTATTATTATTATTATTATTATTATTATTATTATTATTATTATTATTATTATTATTATTATTATTATTATTATTATTATTAATTGACAAAAACAAAATCTGCTTTTTAAATAAATCTCTTTGCATTCGTTACAATATAAACTTAATTCTATCTTTCAATATTGAAGAATATAATATTTTACACATTCCCTGCAGGATATTTGGTGACTTTGTCAATGATGGTGTTGCATAAAAAGTACCAATGCTGAGGTCATGTAAAAAAAGGCACCCAGTCCACTCTGTAAAGTGGCTGGCATGTTAGGAAGGGCATCCAGCTGTAGAAACCAAGCCCAAACAGCCTTTCCAGTTCCAGTTCAACCATCCAACTCATACCACAATGGAAAACAAACATCAAACGAGCATGATTTTCTGAGTTGAAATCTTGTCAAGATGAACTTTGTCCCTCATCGTTCTGCAGATCAATAAAATAAGAACCAAGTTATTGTCAAGTTGTCACATGCATTCCTCATACATTCCCCCAGAGACACGATGCCCAAATAAAATATGTTTTGGCACTCCAAGATGCTGTACTATTGCAGCTTACTCTTGACTTGGTTCCATTATATTTCCAACAATGGTCTTCTGAAGGACAGCTTTCTTCTAAGAACATTGTCTCTTTGATTGTTTCACTTTAAACCCTTAATGTTTCTCAATGGCACTGTTTGTTTGACTTGTTTGTATCAACCTGTCAATTATCATCTAATTACAGATTCACACTGATTAGGTTTAATTAACTATTGAAA
>NC_068994.1:59675472-59678887 GCF_001194135.2 Octopus bimaculoides | reverse complement strand
CTGAATCCAGAACCATAGGGTTGGGAAGCAAACTTCTTACCACACAACTACACCTGCATATATATATACATACATACATATATATATATATATATATATAGAGAGAGAGAGAGAGAGAGAGAGAGAGAGACCAATATCATTGTAATCATCCGTGTCTTAAGACAGGAAGATGTGAATTGATGAAGATTTGGCTGCTGTTTCTAGCAGATCGAGTATCCACAAAAAGGATTCTTTATTCAGTTGTTGAATGATGCAGTAAAAAAGAGGACAGCCATAGTGCACAGGTTCACTCACCTGTGCATATATTGCACATTGCTGTCTGCAATGCATAACATCTTGCATAGTTTCTATTTGTTACAGCATGCGACATTACTGTGGCACACTGTGGCAGCAAATTATAACGAGTCACTTAACTTCAAAGGTTGCACTGTTTCAATGATGGTTAGGTGGGTGATAGTAGTGTGTGTGTATGTATTCATAAACACACACACACACATCTGTACATGGGCACATATATACATACGTAGATACACACACAGACACAAACACATACATATATTAAGAGTGAGAGGGGGATATGATCAATTCATGATTCTAACAAATGTCCTGATATACAAATGAACAAAAGCAGTGTCTGTTATTCCGTGTCGATTTCCCAGGTAGTTGTAAGCACTGTTCCTACTCTGTCTATCTCTTTTTCTTGTTCCCTCCTACTCTCTCTATCTATCCTCTCTCTCCTCTCTCCTTGAAAATTACATGACCTAAACTAAATGCCCCTGAGGGGCTGGTTGTGACCAACAAAACGAGCTGAGTTATTCATCACTCCATTCTGCAGGGAAAGGTCTTCCAATTTAACTCCATGTGGTGAGAATGGATGAGGATAGCTGTGTGAAAAAGTGTCACACCTTAGTGGTCGAGGGAAACTGTGGAAGAGGTAGACCTGGAAGACCTGGGATGAGGTGGTGAAGCACGACCTTCGAACATTAAGCCTCACCGAGGCAATGACTAGGGACTGAGACCTTTGGAAATATGCTGTGCTTGAGAAGACACGGCAAGCCAAGTAAGACCATAACCCATGGCCTATGCCAGCAGTGTAACCAGCCTACTTATGTGTTGCTTGCAAAGACCTGTTGAGGCAAGTGAAATCACAATCAAAATCAAATTTGCTGACGTGGCCTGACTGGCACCTGTGCCAGTGGGACGTTAATAGCACCGCCTGAGGGTGATTGTTGCCAGGACCACTGACTGGCTCCCATGCCGGTGGCACATAAAGAGCACCATTCGAGCATGATCGTTACCAGCATCGCCTTACTGGCACTTGTGCCGGTGACATGTGAAAAACGTTTAACTGTTTCAATGAGGGAAGTGGGGGGACAATGATAGAAATGGAGTGTTCCGAGGGGGACAGCATCACCCTCCTTTTCAGCTCACAAAGTGGGGACGACTTGTAGCGTCATTCCAACCTCAGTCTTTCAGACTCCCTTGGTGGGTGAGTTTTGGGTAGGTAGGTGGGTGGGTAGCAGCATTACTGGCAGTGGTGGTAGAAGTGTTTGTGGTGGGGATACAGTTCTTTTTAGCTGCAGTGGTAATAAAAGTGTTCAGATCATTTCTTCTAGAGGCAATGGTGTTGTTCATGGAAGGGTTGTCTTGCTAGTTGGGATAGGGTCTTGGGTATGTATCCTTGATATTGGTACATAGTGGTAGTTGCCTTAATGGTGGGATGGTAGTAGCATTGACGTTAGATGCGATAGTAGTGTTGGTAGAGGTAACAGTAGTAGTGTTGGAGTGGCTGTAGTGTTGTCCTCCAAAATTATTATTTGCTTTTTCCTCGAAGGTAGACCAACTTCGCCTTTCGTCCTTCCGCCGATAATAAATACCTCTGATCATGATGGAATCGATTCGAGTCGCTCCACCAACTTGTAGCTTTGTGCCAACATTGAGTTGAAAGGTATGTAAATATTTGTTTAAGACAAAATATACGTCTATGCATGTCTCTAGATAAGCTATATTTACATAGATGGGGGAAATGAATAGCAATATGTGAAAGAATGGTTTTCACAGGGGAAGGAAAAGATAAAAATTTGATGTAAGGGAAATAACTCATCGTAAACTCATAGCTTCAAGGGACATAACTCGGAAGCTAAATTTGATTTTGACATATCTTGCATGGGTTCGGCGTGTCTTCTCTCCCCATGTTGTAGTATTTGTCCATTCTTCTCTAAGATCCACCATTTGGAGAGCCATTTTCACCGCATCTTTTTTCCATATGCTGATAATCAGAGCTGATTCTATTGGGGAATCAGAGAAGAAATTCTAGGCATGGAAGCTACACCTGGAATTGAGAGGCCTTAAGGTTAACCTGTCAAAGACAGGAGTTTTAGTAAGTAGGAAAGGCAACAGGACCCTGTTACCTTCAGGGAAATGACCTTACTCACTATGTAGAAAAGTGGTAGATATAAACTCAATATTTTGCACTCAACATAAGCGCTATGGATATCCAAGGGACAGTGGAATCACTGGCAGACGATCTGAAAATGTAAGCCTCATATGCAGTAGATGTCGTGAAGCAGTTCATATAAACAAGCCCGACACTGAGTCTCTTAAATGGCCAGGTAACTCATTAGAAGTATTTGATAGCTTTTGTTACCTAAGAGCTGTAATTAGCAATGGAAGTGATTGCTCTGAAAGTATCGTTGCCAGAGTAAGAACTGGCTGGAGAAAGTTCTGTGAGCTGCTGCCATTGCTGACATCAAAGGTCTTTTCCCCTAAGATTGAAGGGCTGATTGTAAGATGCTTGTGTTAGAACTGCAATGCTGCATGGTTGAAAGATGTGGAACTTGAATATGGAGGACTTGAGAAAACTGGAAAGAAATGTGGCCAGCACGACCCTTTGGATGCACAATGTGTGTGTGGGGGGTGAAAGAATTTGTACAAAGATGCTGAGTGAGAAACTGGGCATAAGAGGAATCAGATGTTGTATCCAAGAAAGAAGACCGAGATGGTATGGGCCATGTGATGCATGGGCCATGTGGTGCATGGGCCATATGATGCATGGGCCATATGATGAACAGGCCATGTGATGAATGGGAACAGCTGTATAAAGAAGTGCCATTCACTTAATGTGGCTGGAGCCAGCAAAAGAGGAAGACCTAGGAAGATATGGGATGAAGTGGTGAAAGTTGACCTCAGGACCTTAAGGCTGATGGATGATATGACAAAGGACCAGAATCTCTTCCTCAGCCCTAGATTTTGGGTTGTCCACCTGTTACAATGACTCACCCCCCACCACCGCCACATGTCCACTTCCTACCTCTTCCCCCTCCCTCTCTTTCCCTCCTGCCATCAGCAATTGTATCCTCTTTACTACTTCTGTTGCATGCTGCACCCTACTCTTCTGCATCCCTCTTTTAGCTCA
>NC_068994.1:59674195-59674983 GCF_001194135.2 Octopus bimaculoides | reverse complement strand
GCAAATCCCCCCCCCCCTGCAGGAACCAACTCGACCCTATCTCTCTCATAGCAATTCCCTCGTCTCCTAGCATGGCAACCTCGATAGTGCAGGTGGCAGAACAGAAGCACTCAGGTCCATGTTTGTGGGTAGGGAAGGCACACCCAGGCAGCAAGACCAGGCCAAAGTGGACACTGGAGTTCTGTGCAGTCCATGCAGACATTGGTTTCTCTCAAACCTTCCATCCCATGCCAGCAGAGAACAGGGATGTAAAGTGATGACGATGATGATGATGATGGTGATGATGATGGTGATGATGATACATGTATGTATGCGTGTTGTCCACCTGAGTGTCCAACTGGGCATGAGAGGGTTACGATCTCTTTGTCTTAAATCATGTGACATAGAATAAGCCTCATTGTCATAGAAATAGTTTCTCGTTTCCAATCTTCTGTGAAAACATGTCTGGCCATGGGAAAATATTGCCTTACATGGAAACAGGTGAGGGTTGGTGACAGGAAGGACATCCGGCTGTAGAAGAATCTGCCTCAACCCATCCCATCCACGACATGCAATTCTGGAAAAGTGGACATTGATGTATGAATGCGTGAGTGTGTCCAACTGTTCCAGATACGGAAAGGAAGTTTGCCTCAGTTTATTAGGCCAACCACAAAATACAGTTTTTCCTAATTTATTGTTAACAAATGGAAGGGACTAATCAGAAAACAATTGTTTTGACAAAAGCCATCTTGGTATGAGTGGGGGGGGGAGATTATGTAATACAATTGAAGAAAATGCATACGTACATT
>NC_068994.1:59671005-59671686 GCF_001194135.2 Octopus bimaculoides | reverse complement strand
GCCAGAGGTGGTGGTGGTGGTGGTGGTGGTCTCAGTCTGAAAAGGAGGAAGATAGACAGACAAATGTAAAAGAAATGCAGGTAGACAAGGGGGGGGGGAAGGGGCGATGAGACAGGCAGACAGGCAGACAGACAGAGAGAGAGTGAAAGGAATGATGGTAGATGTGGGAGTTACGGTAAAGATTAAAGATTTTTCAAAAAGCATTAATCAGTCTGTGCATGCATGCATACACGCATGGATGTGTAAACATGTGTGTGCGTGTGTGCATATGTGAGTGTGTGTGCATATATGTGCACATGTGTGTGTTAGTGTGTGAACATACAGGTGTGGGTGTGTCTATAAGTGTATGTGTATAGCATTGGAGAGTGTTGTTTATATTCCTTTGTGCTTCAATGTGAGCATGCGTGTGTGTGTGCATGCATGTATTGCATTTATATGCGTGCATGTGTGTGTATAATAGAGACGTGCAAACTCCATTACAACTAAAGACTGGCAAATAACTGAGTGTGTGTTTATTTGTGTATTTGTTTTTGTTGTGTTTATGTTTTTCCATGACTTAAAATGTTTGTGTATGTCTTTATAAATAATTGTAAAAATCATCTTAAACACACACACACAAACAATACATATACATGCATATATATATATATATATATATATATATATATATATATATATATA
>NC_068994.1:59669022-59670041 GCF_001194135.2 Octopus bimaculoides | reverse complement strand
ATATATATATATATATATATATATATATATACATACATATGAACATTCATTCATGCTCAAGTGTATACATTTCAGAACTACATATTGCACACCCACACACAGACCACACCCACACATGTACATGGAGCATAGAGGTGTAGAGGTGTAGAACAAAGTGTGGAATCAGTTTCCATATTACTGGAAACCAAATTGGCGGAGACACCAGTTTGATATTTCTCCAAAGTCTGCAAGCCCATTCTATATCTAAAACAAGTTGTTCACTATCCAACTTCGGCTGTCTACAACCACCTCCACCATCACCACCTCCACCACCTCCACCATCTTTAACTTGCTGATCACCTCCTTCTCCCCCAAACCCTTAGTCTACTTCACTCATTTTTTTCTTTTATATTTATAGTTTATCTTTTTTTTTGTTTTTTTTTTTGTTTAAATATGTTGAAAACTTGTGGAGACGGGTGCATGTTATATGTATGCATGTGTGTGTATAAGTATATGTGTGTGTGTGTATGGTTATATATAAGTATGTGAATCTATAATACATTTGTGAATATATATATGCACACGTGTGAGTATGCATATATATATATATATATATGGATCTATAAACTGTACATGTATAATGGGCATGTGTGTGTGTATGTATATGAATAGTCATGTGTGTGGTTGTGTGTGGTTGTGAGTGTATGCATGTCTCTATCCTATTTTGTAGTGAACAATATTTGGAGGTTCGTTGAAGGATCGATGTCTCGGTGCCTGTAGGAATGGTTCAATGGAGAATGGATAGAAGGTTGAGTAACAGGAGAGATTCTATTAGTTTAGAAAGAGTCGGGCATCACCAGTGGATAAATGTGCGTATTTGCATCTTTTTTTATATATATATATAATGTGCAAGTGTGTGTGTGTATGTATATATATATATATATATGTGTATATATATATGTATGTATGTCTATATATATATATATATATATATGTATATATATATATATATATGTATGCATGTATGTGTATATATATAT
>NC_068994.1:59665826-59668556 GCF_001194135.2 Octopus bimaculoides | reverse complement strand
TATATATATATATATATATATATATATATATGTATGTATATAACATTTATTGATTGTGCTTTACACCTGCTTTTTAATGCTAGCATGGGTTAGACAAATGTATGATATTGAGGTATTGTTGTTTTTCCAGTTGGATGTCCTTTCAGTTGCTTGTTTTTCAAGTCAAGGAGGTTTCATTCCACTTGTCTTTGAAAGTGCAGAACTATTGGACAATTTGTTGACAAGAATATGGCACGAGGCAGCACTGTATGTCACTGGACTTTAAGCAGAATGTCAACATTCACATAGAAATACACATGTGCACCCCCACCACACACACACACACACACACACATGGGAAGGACATGTGGTGTTCATGGAGGAGAGAAGAGCATTGGGAAGGACATGTGGTGTTCATGGAGGAGAGGAGAGCATTGGGAAGGACATGTGGTGTTCATGGAGGAGGAGAGTTGTGATAAAAAAGTAAAAAAAAAAGGGACCAAGTACTTAATGTAAAATGGAAACTGAAGAAGATTTGGGATGAAGTGTTGAAGACAGATCTGAAAGTGTTACACTTTATAGAAGTGATGACAAAGGCCTGTATTGATGGTAACATCCTGTGAAGGAGAAGATTTTTCTTCTTTCAAATCGAATTCTGCCAAACATATTACTGGGGAAATATTGGGAGAAAAATAAGTGACTCACAAAATGTTCTCCTTTTCAAGATTTTATAAAGCTGCTTCTTTGACATCTCCCTGTACTGATGGAAGACTTAGTTATCAAAAAGAAATGTCGAAGAAAATGTTAACCCTCCTAGACCAGCAGCACAGCTAGAATTGGTGCCGAGTGGGGCAGTCATTGAGTTTAGCCTCTCCACCATGAGAGATACATGATATCTTTATAAAATGCCATCGAAGATGAAGCTGCAGCTCATGGAGGAGCAGAGACAAGACTTTTAGTTACGTTATTGTGTCAGACAGATGTGGGGATTACAGTTTTCTCTAATAACAAATGTCTTAGGTCCCAGAACGTTTGTGTGTAATGAAGGAACCAGCGAACAAGAACTCAACCAGGGATTGATTTGTCTAAAATGGATGACCTCATTGTGTGGTGGTTGTATTTTAATAAAGCTATACTTATACACAAACACATCTAATCACCATTAATATTTTATTTGCTCACATGGAAGAGAGAATGTCTCTTCAAATTGAATCAGTTACCAGAGACAAACACACAAAACTGTAATGATATTAAAGTATTAAACAGCAGCATTTATTCTGCTTCTATACACTGTTATTTCTTTCGGTTTACAGCTGAATTAACAGCATGTGAGATTAATAGTGTTGAATCTACTATAACAATGTTGTATATAATATACTAGTGTATTGTATATATCATGGCAATGTTGTAGATACCAAAATTAGTGTTGTAAATAATATAGGAATTGTGTATATTTATAAAAGTGTTGTCTATATCAGAATTATATCTACTATATCCATAGAACTTATAAAAGCAGTGGATATTGTGCCTATCAAACATGAAAATATCCAATGAGTACAATCCTTTTACTGATTTCCGTGCAGTGAATCAAGAATTTTATAAGAAATGAATATGAAAATCAGCCCATCCCAACAAAAATGCTGTCCTAAAAGCATCCAATTTATGCTTGGAACCCTTCTGCCCCCCACCATCAATCATTCCCCCCTCCCCTCTCATTACCCTAATATCCAGCCTTCCATCACTCCTCTGTCTACAGCACTACTCGGGAGCTGTAATCATTCGAGAGCAGTATATTACTACTGTCCCCTTTCTTAGCACTACCAGTTACCTCCTTGTCCATTCGGAAACTCTTCCATCACCTTGTCCCCTACTATCCTCCCTTCACTTCTTTTGCTTTTAGTTATCTCACACAC
Organism: Octopus bimaculoides; assembly: GCF_001194135.2. Lineage (NCBI taxonomy): Eukaryota > Metazoa > Mollusca > Cephalopoda > Octopoda > Octopodidae > Octopus > Octopus bimaculoides. Next base: position 59,666,664 of record NC_068994.1, on the reverse strand, counting down.
ACACACACACACATGTGTATATTCTCCCTTATGTATCAACCAACCTACCTGCCCACCGTATGCCCCCTGTTAAATCCCTTCCCTTCCCCTGCCAACCTCTATTTCCCAATCTCATTACAAAATCTTGTGAACTCCCCCACCTGTCCACCCTCTCCAATCCCTGGTCCACTCCCCTATATACACCACCCTGTAACTTAGGGGTATGACCCCTGCCCTCTTTGTCACACCTCTCTCTCTCTCTCTCTCTCTCCATGCTAGGTAGCCATGTCTCTCTCCTAATGCAAGACATTTTTTTCTGTTCCTCAATACTGCTCTCTCCGTCCAGTTGAAGGGTCTTGTCCAGCAAGTTGCTTGGTGACCTCAGTCTTCTGACTCTGCCAGTTCCAGTCAAACCATCCTACCTATGCCAGCATGGAAAACATGTGGAAAATGAGGATGACGATGATGATGGCTTATATATACATGTGTGTTTGTGTATAGCTGTGTCTCTCTCTACACACATACAAATATATATATATGTGTATATATGCACACATACACACACACACGGATAGCTAGATAGATAGATAGACACACAGATATAGATAGATAGACACACAGATATAGATATAGATATTCATATATATATATATATATATGTGTGTGTGTGTGTGAGTCTATCTAAAACTAAGAGGCTGAAGCTTTGAAGGCCACAGTCCCCATTTTTCTTGTAAAAATATAATTTGCACTCTACAAAAAGTATTGAGTGCAATGTATTCAGTTGAATGTAAAATTGTTTTTGACATAAAAAGAAACTCTCTCACATACACACAAACACTTATTCATGTGGATATATATA
>NC_068994.1:59664147-59665542 GCF_001194135.2 Octopus bimaculoides | reverse complement strand
ATATATAAAAATCAAAAAAAGTAACATGGATTTTAAAGGTTATTTAAAAATTTTATATATGTGTGTGTGTGTGTGTATGTATGTAGGTAGCTGAAATTTATAGAAAACCAAAAGACGGAAGATAGGTGTGTGAAGAACAAGCAAGTGTATTTGTTTGACGCTCGGAAAAAATGGAAAGATCTTTTATGTTTTGTGGCTAAACCCTTTGACAGAAAAGAATAAGAGAAAATAAACAATGAGAGAATGGGAAAAAACTTGTAGATTTCTGAGGTCCATTTTGTGGTGAATGATTAGAAAAGAAAAAAAAAAGCCAGACTTCACAAGCAATCTTATTCTAAATATGCCCAAATTATCTGATGATCAATTACCTGAAACTCTGACTAACAGTTTGTGAAGTCAGCCACAATAAAACACTATATTACTCTTCTTGGGATTCAAGGGCCATTTTCCCCACTCTGTTTTATATCTCTGTGCTTGTATGTGTGTGTGTGTGTACATATATACTATAAATATATACTTTTACATACACACACACACACACACACACACACACAGATATATATGTGTGTGTCTGTGTATGTATGTATGTGTATGCTTCCATGTGTATATGCGACTGTGTACAAATGTGTGTATATAAATCCATACATACCTGTATGGTATATTTCCATCATTGTCCTCATCATCATCATCATCATCATCGTCATCATCATCATCATCCTCATCATCTTCCTCTTCCTCCTCGTCATCCTCGTCATCCTCCTCCTCCTCCTCATCATCCTCCTCGTCATCATCCTCCTCCTCGTCATCATCCTCTTCTTCCTCATAAAAATCATCATCAGTAGCCCCACCATCATTATCAACATCATCATTGTCTTCATCATTATCAACATCATAACTAAAGACATCAGCATCCCCAAAGTCGTCATCATCATCATCATCATCATCTTCGTTACCATCACAGTTATAATCATCATGACATTCATCCTCGCCACCACCACCTTTACTACCATCATCACCATCACCATCATCATCACCACCCTCATCATCACCGCCACCCCCACCGTCACCACCACCACCATCATCATCATCATCATCATCATCACACACATCACCGGCATCACAGAAAGTCTCCTCCTCCTCCTCCTCCTGTTGAGTTGTCATCAAAGCATGTTCTGCAGAGATGTCTTTTGTCAGCGCATTCGCATCACAGCTGTCTCTCCTGCACGCTGCACCGATGTTGTTGCTGGTGGTGCTGGTGGTGTTGGCGGTTGTGGTGGGGGCACCGTTGTTTTTGTAAGGGGTCGTGGAGTTAATATTGTTACTTTTGTTGTTGTTTGCTGTGCTGCTGCTGGTGGTGGTGGTGGTGGTGGGGGTGGTGGTGCTTGTGATGCTTGT
>NC_068994.1:59660829-59662584 GCF_001194135.2 Octopus bimaculoides | reverse complement strand
ATGTATATATATATACACATCATCATCATCATCGTCGTCGTTTAACATCCACTTTCCATGCTAGCATGGGTTGGACGATTTGACTGAGGACTGGTGAACCAGGTGGCTACACCAGGCTCCAATCTGATTTGGCAGAGTTTCTACAGCTAGATGCCCTTCCTAATGCCAACTACTCTGAGAGTGTAGTGAGTGCTATACATACATACATTGTGATAAAAAAAAGTAGACAGCATTTAAGATAACAAACATTTACAGACTCTTCACACTTGCATCGCGAGTTTGTTTCAAAAGTTTTATGTTTTTCAACTTGAAAATAAACAAGTGTGTGTGTGTGTGTGTGTGTGTGTGTGTGTGTGTGTGTCTCTCTCTCTCTCTCTCTCTCTCTCTCACACACACACACACAAGTATCTTTTTGTTGGGTGTCCAATGTGTATTATGTGTAGGATGTCATATGAGAGATGACATTGGTAGAATAACTAGTCTTTGAGGTTATTAGTCACAGATTCAATTCTCTGACCTTGAATTCTTGAAAGTAGGGTGGAGGACAGCCAATTAATGTCCAATAATGGTCTCCTGAACTTATTCGAAACTTCCATTATAAAGTTTACCAGTCATACAGAAATGGTTACTAATTTCCCATTCACTCTTGACTGAGAACCTGGAAAACAAACACACACACACACACACACACACTTGAGTTGACATTGAATGCATCGGTGATTGAACAGGACCACAACCGAATCTGCCAGACCCCATCCCTACACTTGTCACCCCTATATTGTAGCTCAACTTGTTAGAAAAAGTGCAGCCAGTTTCTCTTAAATCACTCTTTACTGTGTTAAATAAGGAAAAGACATACTGAGTAATGTAGTCCGAGACATATTATAAATCAATGGTATGGTCAAGGCTGGAATGTCTTCGATTGTAGTTGTGCTCACTACGGATTGACCTGGGGTTAAAAACGTGACACGATTGAGTAGTTTCACCAGCTGAAGCCTCTGGCTTTATTATAAATATTTCAGTTTAGCCAAAAGAGGAAGCTAGAAATAGCATCCAAATCTGCCTCAGATCACACCCTGCACTTATTGGAGTGAAAGCTGAAGAAAAAGATGATATGGTCACAAGTGGGATGTCTTTAATCATGTTTCTTTTTTTAGGACTAACCCAGGGCTAAAAAAGAACAAGAATGGACGCAACTGAGACATTCTTTTTTAAGATAGCAGGGGTATGATTTGAGGGACTTTGGTTGTTATTTCTAACATATTTAGCGACCATGTACAAGCTCCTTCATTAGCCAACATGTATGTGGGTATATGTGTGTGTGTGTGTGTGTGTAAAGATGGGTAAAGCAGAAAATTAGCTAGCACACCCTTTGGCTATTGGCACCAGTCTGATGTTATTTTCCACATTTATCTATCAGTTGGTGTATATATATATATATATATATATATATAGAAATAGATATTAATCAATTTGAACCAGTGGTCTAGCATATTAAAAAAATCCTGCAGATATTTACTTATGTAAATTTTAACAGGTGAAACCATGGTACGTAGGTTAATCGTTTTTATTTAGTATTTTTTCATTTGTCTTGCCCTTTTACAGTCTGTTGTGTCGCTGAATTTTTACTGAGAACATATATTTTTTTCGTGGTTAGATGATTCGGCATCTATTTATAGCATATAGGAGTCCACTTTTGCTGGTCATTCCTCTTATTTTTGTATGCAATATAATTTTAATCTTCGTTTTTTTTTT
>NC_068994.1:59659398-59660675 GCF_001194135.2 Octopus bimaculoides | reverse complement strand
ATATATATATATATATATATATATATAAATATATATATATACACACACACACATATTTATAGCTTGGCTTGTATGCTTCTCCTGTCTATATTTGCCAGTCTGTCTCATATTAGTGTATCTATAAATTTCTAAATCTGTCCCACTCTATGAATCTTTATGCAATTTGAAGTTTTGCTAAACATAACAGCTTTTGACCTCACTGCAAAAAAATAAACTGCTTACACCACAGATCCCCCCCATTTTTTTGTTTTCTTCTCTGGAAGCAGAAAACTTGATGTTCCACCACCAAACAGTTTCTAGTTTTGTCTTCCAAGTTCAATTCCTGCTGAGCCCAGTTTTTACTTTTCTTTCTTGAGGTCAGAAATAACCAGTCAAGTGGCTTATCTTTTAATTTTGTTTTACTTGTATCAGTCATTAGACTGTGGCCATACTGGGGCATCGCTTGGAAGAATTTTTCCTTATGAATTGATCCCCGTGCTTTTTTTTTAAAGCTTAGTAATTATTCTATTGGTTTCTTTTGCTGAACTCCTAAGTGATGGGGACATAAACAAACCAACACCAGTTATCAAGTGGTGATGGGGGACAAACAGACACACACACACACGCTGGACTCCTTTCAGTTTTATCATTATCCATTCTGTCTGCCAAATTCACTTACAAGGCTTTGGTCAGCCTGGGGCTATAGTAGAAGACCTTGCCTAAGGTTCCACACAATGGGCTGAACCCTGAACCATGAGAAGAATTTCTTGGCACTAAAGAGGAATCTTAGTCTCCGTAATGGAGTTTTGACAATGTTATGTTGAGTCAAGTCGAGGGATCATCAGAGACTGTGATGCCAAGCATTTATAGAAATATTTCAAGGGTTTTTGTATGTTGTTTCTATAGGGAGATGGTGAGAGGTCCTTAATAGGGTTAGCATTCCAGTCGTTATGCTGTTGAAAGAGAGTTAGCTGTTATGGTGAACCCATTGAAAGTCATTCTCAAGGGATTTCGTTTGAAGGTGGGAGTTCAGGGGTGACATAGTGTATCTAGGTTGCTTGTTGTTGACACCTATGTGCGGAAGATTAAGAAACAGTGTGAACAGATGGCATTATCTGGGGGGACGGTTGCGTGTAGATAGAAGTATGTTAATGTACAAGAAGAATATTGTGCTTAATTAAAAGTTAGAGTGCATCGGAGTTGTTGTTTATGTGTATGTGAGCATCTGTGTATATGTTTGTGTCTGTCTATCACTCATCCTCATTTCTCTCTCTCTCTCTCTCACTATATATATATAT
>NC_068994.1:59653045-59659097 GCF_001194135.2 Octopus bimaculoides | reverse complement strand
TCTCTCTCTCTCTCTCTTCCTTTACATATATATGTTTAAGTCTGTTTCTTTTTGCCCCTCCCTATAATTTCTGTTTCTCCTTTTTTCTCTGTGTGTGTGTGTGTGTGTGTGTGTGTGTGTGTGTGTATGTGTGTGTGTGTGTGCATGTGTGTGTGTGCATGTGTGTGTGTGTGTGTGTGAAACTATTTCTATACACCGTATCTACATACCCCATGTTTTGCATTATTTATGGTAGATGTCCACTCAAAGTGTCATGTCATAAAAATCTATACATGGAAACCTATTTAATGTTGATCTAAAAGAATTACAGAGTTAAAACAGCAAGTGCTATGGCAGAGCACATTTCCAGTATCCAGGGAATTGTTAATTGAATTTTCAAATGGTTCTAATGGAGGAGCAGAAATAGAAGAGCAATGAACTACAGAAATTATAAATTTTTTTATTGTTGTTGTCTACTTTAGACTCTGAGTTCAAATCCAGTCAGAGTACTGAATTAGTATTTTATCTCTCCACAGTCAATAAATATAAATTCACTCAACCGTCCCCCCACCCTCCACCAAATCTGTAATAATATGCGATTGCAAGACATTATTATAGTAAGGAGAGTGATGACACACTTGAAGCAAGAAACCAAAGAAATGAAATTTATAAATTAAAATTAAAAATAGAATGTGAATAGGAGGAGAGGGAGTGTTTGGTCTTTGACAGGATGGTTACAACTCAAGACATGTTTCAGTCTCATTAAACCTCCTCACTGGCCTTGTGCTAAAATTTGAAACCCATATTTTTATTTGTTAAGATCATGGCTCCAAAGCATGATGGCTCCAGAACAAATGTTAGACAATTCAGTTCAAGATGCATGTCTGCAAAAATTAAAAAAAGTATGTGATGGTAACATCTGGAACATCTTTGATTCACCAAAACAAGGTTGATCTGAAGCTAAGCAAGAACAACAGGCCATCTAGCTGATAAGCAACTGTTCACTCCTGAACTTCTGACACCATTTACGAGACTCCCAACTGGGATGTGGACCCTATTTCTCTGGTGCTGTGACTCTTCTGCTCCTTTAGATTTCTTGAATTTCTTTTTCTTTTTAACTGTTTGGCCTGAAGGAAGGGGCCATGGCTATGTCTCCCAAATGCCTTTCAGAACTAGTAATATTGACACAGAGGCGAGCAGACCGACTCTTTCGCAGACTGGACAAAATGCTTTGTAGAATTTTGTCCGTCTTTACTTTCTAAGGACAAATTGGCTTTCACCCTTTCAGGGTCAATAAAATTAATACCAGCTGAGTATTGGGTTGATGTAATCGACTCACCCCCACCCCACAAAAAAAAATGCTGGCCCTGTGCCAAAATTTGGAATCAATACTGATGCAGCAGTTCATGTTTCTATTGGACTGATAGCTGAAAAAAATCCACTGGTAAGGATGGAATTCCAAAGAACCAAAGTTCTGGGGCAACTGACTGAATCGAGAGTGTGAGGCATGGAAGGGTGGGAGTCTTCTGACTAAGAAAGTTCATAGTTAAAGAAAAAAACATTATTGGTGATGAAAGATAAAGAGACGAGTTATGAGTGCTTGAGAGGAGATGGTATGGCAGCAATTAGGAGACAAGAGTACTGCAGTAGCAGGGAGGGAGGGATGGAGAGAGGTAGGTAGGTAGGTAAGATAGACAGAGGGAGAGAGGGAGAGTGACAGACAGACAGAAAGATAAACAGTGAAAAAGAAAGGTAGATAGAGAGAAGAGTGAAACAACATGTCTGTAGAGCAGAGAATAATATGTATTGATGTGTGATTTCATTTTGAGGAATATATAATCCTTCCTCTCAACTCTTCTATCTTATTCCCTCAATCCTATATTGATAGTTGTGGAGGATTAAGTTCTAAAGAACCAGGGTGAGATGTGTGACCCTTGTGAGCAGCAAGGGTACAGTGAACTGTTTCATTAGATCCCACCGTTGAAGTCAAGTTTTCCTTTGAATTTGGGCCATGATAGAAGGGTTAACAATGCATTGATAATTTCATCCTGCACCTCATACACCGTTACCTCATTCTTCATCTAACTCTACCTGGCTTTGCATACAACTTTGCCCTCCTCCTTATTGCTTTCCTCAATCTTTCTTCCCGAGAACATTAATTCTCTTTATTCCAGCCCTAATTCCTATGTAGATTTGTCTTTGTGTAGATTAACATCATTATTTTTATTTATGCACTCTTTTCAAGCCTAGCCAGGCTCATGGGCCCAGTTTCCTGGTTTCTATGGCATATGTGTTCCCCCCAGCTGGACGGGATGCCAGTCCATCGCAGCGTTACTCAAGAAACAGGAACAAAGAGTAAGAGAAAGTTGGGATGAAAGAGTACAACAGGGGTCGCCACCACCCCCTGCCGGAGCCTCGTGGAGCTTTAGGTGTTTGCACTCAATAAACACACACAATGTCTGGGAATTGAAACCGCGATCCTCCCACCGCAAGTCCACTGCCCTAACCACTGGGCCATTGCGCCTCCATATCATTAATCATATCAAATTGTCTTGTTTTGTCTCCCACCATTTAGATGAAACTGGAAAAGGTTAGAACCGTACCATCTCTCAGACTAATTAATAAAAGACAACATAGAAGAAGATTGGAATCTTTCCAGCAACAGAAACCATGATACTTTGTCAATACTAAATATGTATCCTGAATGCCAAAGATGAAAGTGGTCTTGGATGGGGGGGGGCAGAGTATGCAGCGTTTAGCAATGGCTTATCAGCAAGCACTCAAAATACATTGGATACTTTTTTAAATATTTATGTCAAATATTTTACCTTTTATTTGTTCAATATTGTAACATTTGTTATCCTTTAATCTATCTCTCTCTCTCTCATTCTATCTCTCTTATTCAATATCACTTTCTCATTCAACCCCTCTCTCTCTCTCTCTCTCTCTCTCTCTCTCTCTCAATACTTTGCTGAATAAAAATACAACAGTTTATAACAACACAATGAATGCTCACTTTTCACATCATAGAGAGCAACTTTCAAGGGAGATAACGACATCATAACCCAAAGTTGCTCTGAGCCAAATCCTCATCTGAGAACCAACCCAAAGTAGAATGAACCATGAACATCCTTCCAAAACATGAAGACGGTATTGGGGAGCAGCTATGCCACAACTATTAACGAACTTGGGGCATTGAAGAGAGAATGGCACATGTGGAATGGCTATCATCATATCTGATGATGATGAGAAGTAGTAGTAGTAGTAGTAGTAGTAGTTAAAGGATGAGAGGGAGAAGGGGGGTAGGAAGGGAAAGAGGTGGCACCATTAATCGTTAATGTGCAATTTTGAAAGCAAAGCTGTGTCCCCTTTTCCTGACAGCAAACTCCAAATTAGTTGTAAATACAGCAGTTGTTTATTCCTACTTTTATAAACTTTCCACCCTGTTGTGTATTTTCCAGCTCAGCCGAAGTGTGTTGGGGGTCAGGGACTCTTTAGTCTTGCAAGTTACAAGGGGACTTCACTAATGTTGGTACCATGGGAAAAAAAGGGCACTTTGTAAAGGGACTGGCATTAGGAAGGGCATCCAGTGGTAAAAATCATGCTGAAACTGAGAGAAGGGAGCATGATATTGGATCGTGTTTCACAGTTTAAGCTATGCCAGGTTGGAGGAAGTGAAATTATGACGATGATGATGATGATGTTGGGAGACAGTGGGGACGTTAGGACTTTTCTCTTCCAATGGCTAACGCTGTCATGGAAGAGACACACTGTCTTGTATCTTTTCAAAAATAAAAAACAACCAAAATTGATGACCTCTTAATGAAAATATCCATTGTAAAGTCAGGACTAGGCATCCAGTGAGAGCAGATACCTGTTATACTTGTGGCCAAGGTAGCATTTAGTCTGTTGTTTGTATCTCTCCCATAAGAGTAGAGAAAGCTCTTCAGTTGTCTCTAGTTTAAATAAATAAATCAGAGCATTTTTCTGCCATAATAAATTTCTTAATTCTCAATACTTTAAATAATTCTGAACCAAGCATAAAATTTTACAAAAAATCACACACACCCTACAACCAATTAAATTTGATAATGGAAGAATATTTAGAATTACCAGCTACTGTAAAAAAAAAAATTAAAAAAAAGTTAAAAATGAATCCCATAGCACACATTTGCTGCTAGTAGCAGGGTACCATTGTAGCTTCACTAGTAGCAGGGTACCACTGTAGCTTTGAATAAAATATTAGTTATTAAATGCTAATCAATACATCTTTTTCTTGTTATCAGTTTTTACGAAACATACATCATTAGTTCACTTTTATTTTCCTTTAAGACGTTCCACCAAATAAAGAACATTTGAAGGATGGGGAAAAAAATTATTATAATATTCATGCTGTAATAATAATAATAATAATTATTATTATTATTGTTATTATTATTATTATTATTATTATTATTATTATTATTATTGTTATTATTATTATTATTTAATATTTGTTCTATATTTTATTATTTGAATAGTTCTCTCATATTAAATTTATTGAACAAATGGTTTTTTACTGGAATCTTTCAAACCAATATGTAGAATTATCAGCAGACTCTCAAAGAAGAGGATGTTTATACAATAGTTTTTTTTAGCTCAAACGTTATCCCAATACAAGATTATATAAAAAAAACAAAAAAAAAATAACATGAGACCTTGGAAAAAAACTAGATCAAATGGAGCACAGGCATTGCCTTTTGGTAATAATCTGTTTTTACAAACCAGACATTATTATTATTATTATTAGTAGTAGTAGTAGTAGTAGTAGTATCCTGCTGGCAGAACCATTGGGATGCCAGGCAAAATGCTTGGTGACGTTTTGCTCATCTTTACATTCAGAGTTCACACGCACTTATATTACATTCGTTCTTCCCTCGTTTATTACTGTTCTTATTTTTTATCTATTGTTCACTGTCCAGAACGTTACACACCTCTGGTCTCTTCAGCCACACTTTCTGTCCTCATGTATGCTCCTGCTCTGTCTGCTTAATCCATTACGGACAATGGACATGAGTTAAAATATGAACAGTAATAAACGAATGAAGAACGAATATATAATGTGAGTGTGTTTATTTGGCAAGAAAAAAAATGACCGTTCCGAAATAGAGCAATATCTGTTTCAACATGAGGAATTTGGCAACACAAATTCATAAACATGGTAAGGGCGCTGGCGTGGCTGTGTGGTAAGAAGCTTGCTTCCGTGCATGTGTCAGGTTATTTGCTGTCTGGATTTTGTAAGAGTTGGACGTAGTTTTTTGTGTTGCTTGGAAGATGTAGTCAGACTTTGACAGGTCTGAGTTGTCATCGTTGGAGGAGGAGAAAGCGAAGCTGGCAACGGCGGTCATAAAGATGGAGGGAGTGTTGAAGACAAGGAGTTTTGCTGAAGCCACGGAGGTGAAGCGAAGGGAGCTGGACTTGGCTGGTCTGAAGGAGTATGAGAAGTGGGCGGTGACATGAAGTTGTCCCTCCCCAAAGGAATTATGGAGAAGATGGAGAAGAAAACGATCACCTATAAGGTGTACTCATTGAAAGGAAAAATGGCAGAACAGGTGGAGGCAGAAGTGGAAAAGGCGCTGAGGGAACGTACAAAGGAAGAAGATATGGGACAATGGTCATCCAATTTAGGAGAGTAGAGGAGGCGAGGAGGCTGGCGAGTGTGGCAGAGGAGGTAGTGCCTCTGCCCACATACCTTGGAAGAAAGACTTCCAAGGTGAGGGTAGAAGTAATTCCACCAGATATAGAAGTGGCTTGGGTGGCGGCAGCTGTCCTTGTTGGAAGCGAGGAGAAGATGGTTGTCCTCCAAGCCACAGAAACAGAAGAAGGACACTTGACCTAATTATTCAGGCGGAGGAACTTGGCAGAGACGGTGATGTTGGGGGAAATCGTGCTGAGGGCATGGGTAGAGGGCAGAGTACCACGTTGTTTTAAATGTGACCAAAAGGGCCACATTAAAGCATACTTCCCTCTACAGGGGACAATGGCTGAGGATACAGTTGTAGAGACGGAAGAGAAAAGAGAAGAAAAGACAGAC
>NC_068994.1:59650042-59652909 GCF_001194135.2 Octopus bimaculoides | reverse complement strand
ACAGACACCACAAAATTTAGAAGACACCCCCCCTCCCGGTGAAAAAGGTTACAAATGCATGGCGGAGAGAATGATATTACTATGTGATGGAGAAAGGGGGAAAAGGATTGGACTGGAGGAGAAAAGGGACTTAGGACCCAGAGGTGGCGAGTGGTGTTACTCAGTGTGGGGTGAGTAGCACACCCTTTATAATATCAGTTTCAGATATCATTCATGTTATCATATTTTTTAATTTGTTCTTCATGTTGATTTTCATGTATCATTCATTATATCATATTTTATTTTTATATTTTTAATTGTTCTATGTCCCCACATGTGTTGTAGTGCCCCCCCCCCCGCCTCTGTGTAATGCCTTTATGGCAATTTAAAAGAAATAAAGAAGCTTGCTTCCCAATCACATGGTTCCAGGTTCAGTCCCACTGTGTGCCACATTGGACAAGTGTCTTCTATTATAGCCTTGAGCAGAACAAAGCTTTGTGAGTGGATTTGGTAGACGGAAACTGAAAGAAGCCCGTCGTGTACATATGCGTGTGTGTCTGTGTATGTTCCCCTACCATCGCTTGACAACCGATATTGGTGTGTTTGCATCCCCATAGCCTAGCGGTTCGGCCAAAGTGACCAATAGAATAAATACCAAAGTACCAGGTTTACAAAAAATAAGTTCAGGGGTCGATTTCTTTGACTAAAAAGGTAGTGCTCCAGCATGGCTACAATCAAATGACGTAAGTAAAAAAAATACAAGAATAATATATACTAGAAAGTCCGTCATCTTTAATCGCTTTTTAAGTAGAAAACCCTAACTCAACAGCTCTCTGGCACTGACCATTCCGGCCAACGACATTTCAAGTCTTCTTTTGTTCATTTTCCTCCACCCGCCCACTCCCTCACTCTCTCTCCCTTCCTCTTACTTTCCTCCTCTTCCTTGGTTCGTTTTCCTCCTCCTCTTCTTCCCTCGCTTTCCTCGTCCTCCTTCATACCTTGTCACTCTTCAGGTGTGTTAACCTAATTTAAATACATACACACATATTTGTCAAGTTAAGAATTTTTCGTTAATAATCTATTTAATAATTCATTTTATTTGCTTTAAATAATTAATTGATAAACTAGTTTCTTTGCCTTAATTAAGAGGAAGCTTAAGACCCCATTGATCGTATAGGTAGAGAACAATCACTGTCAGGTGTTACAGGTATGTTGATTGTGTGAAACTTTTACCTAAACTTCCTGCAATCATGGCGTCCGTCTTCTCTCTCACTGTCCTCTGGTTCATATTGACGTCGATTTTAGTGTCACAAGCGGAAGATGGTAAGTCAACAACTACAAACATTTTTTTTATTGATTATTTTAATTGTTTTACAAGTATATCTCTGTGTGTGAGCGTGTATATATATATATATATATATATATATATATATATATATGGTGGGTTTAAGGAAATAACACCCTTGACCGTTATACTCTTTTACTCTTATGTTTAAAATATATATATACTTTGGAATAGCTGTCCCACTTTAAGAGGGGGGAAAAAAGGATGTGGAATTGGGAACAAAAGAAAAAACAATTTCAATTGTTTTTGAGGACAAAATATTCTTTCGGAATCGTAATTTCCGTTGTATGAATGACAGGAATACGAACTGAAGAGATCCCCAATTCCATCTAATCCCATGTTCTTTTCTTGTCTTGTCAGGTAACGACAGCTAACGAAATTTTAAATAACCTCACAAAATAAATACGAGAAAGACCCATTAACTACTTCGATTCATTTTGCTTCAACTGACCTAATTATTGCAGTGTTACCGTGATTTGCTGGTATTCTCGTTTCTTTTAAGATTCCTATTTATAATTGAGGGTGACGATAAGCATTGTGTTCTGATTTTCTCTCGAAGTTTTAGATTCAATGATGATCAAGTACATAGATATATGTGTGTTTAAAGACAAAGGCGATCTTTACTTTTTAGGTTCATGTCTTAAAGGTCCGTCGTTTGAACGTGGACAACTGTTTGTAAAAAGAGATGGATAACTTTTTCATTCTCATCTTCTGCATTCTTGCAAGCAGACACAAGTATGGGCGCGTGTTTACATTTTAAATTGTAATTGGTAAAAAGTTATAAAAGTGACTTGGGCGAAGGTAAAGAAAACGCACACCACCCGTTTTCGGCGATTAGGGTTACGCCGAAAACGGGTGGTTGTGCATATTGTTTACCTGTGCCGTGACTTAAGTGCTGAAAGTTTCCTGCTTGCTACTCGTCATTCTCATCCCCGTCATTTAGCATTCACTTTTCCCTACTTGCATGGGTCAGACGGCGGAATTCGTTGAGACAGATTTGCTCCAGTCAGATGCTTTTCCTGTCACCAACCTTCACCTCTTTCCAACTAAGGTAATGTGTTTTATGTTCGAACACCATTTCAGGGAAGTCTGGAAACAAGGGACAACATTTGAATGGCAGTGTAGCTCGTTTGCAACTTCCCCGTGATGTGAAGACAAATACATAAACGCGTGCTCGCGGATATGACGGGCGGCTTTGGTTGGCCCATTGCTATGGGACAAGAAATTTACCCAGCACTGAAACTGAACCACAAAACTTATTTGGAAAGCAAACTTCTTAACCACACCTATATCCAAAATGGAGACAAACACCATTCGGCCATGTGATCAGCTTGAAAAATTGTTGAGATATTAAGATATTTTCCTATTTTTCTTAACATAAAACCAATGGTAGCCTTAATTCACAAATAAAGAAATTCTATCCACCAATCCGGAGTTGAGCACTCATTTTCATCGTTTGACATTTATGTGTGTGTGTGTGTATATATATATATATATATATATACATATATATATATATATATATATATATACATATATATAT
>NC_068994.1:59643124-59649743 GCF_001194135.2 Octopus bimaculoides | reverse complement strand
GGATGAGCTATCTTGGAGGACTTTTGGCTCAGAATTATGAACAATTTCCAGAAACGCTTGGCCTGTCAGTGCTTTTGGGGTGGTTTCACTTGTTCAAGATTAACTCTGCTAGCATGGAAGTGTCATCAACCATTCTTTATCCACTTGTTCAATATCTATTCCTGATTTGTGAAATTATGTCAACCAAATATTGTTGTGGTGAGTGTAATGGATATCTCCCTTGTCCTTGTCCATCATAAAGATCTCTTTGGTACTTCAATTTTTGAGTACTGGAGTCGATGTAATTGACTCATCCCCTCTCCCCAGATTTCAAGCTTTGTGCCTTCAATAGAAAGAATTATTATTATGTTCTGACTGAATGACATTTCTCTCTTGTGTGTTGCAGAGATTGTGGTTCGATGGTGTGTGGTGAATCCTACTGAAGAAATAAAATGTAAGGACCTTCAGAAGAAGTTAGAAAACATTGTTCAATACCCACGAGCTGCCAAATATAAATTAAAATGTTTGCTGATGTTTGATATGTAAGTTTGGTTTTTTTTTTTGTTTCATTTAGTTACTTGTAAATCACACATAATTAAGCACCGTCTAAGAAATCTCCTTCAAAATCCTTAATTTATTTGTTCATTATTTTTCTTTGATGCTGTTGTTATTTTTTATTTTAGTTGAAAGTTAATTTTCCTAATTGCTGTTTTAGTTTTGAATGTATGGAAAATATTCAAACCAATAAAGCTGACATCATAACATTGGATCCTGGTCATGGGTTCTATGCTGGCAAATACCATTACATGCATCCTATTATGGCGGAGAAATATTCCAGTGAGTTTTCATTTTACAGTTTCTTATACTATTTTTGTCTTTCCCTGCCACCTCCCCGTCTCTCTCTCTCTCTCTCTCACAGACACTAATATCATTTGGTTGGTTCTGCAAGTTCTTTCTTCCAAACCATCCACTCATTCCATTCCTTACAACTTGGTTATTGTTTCAGCCATTTTTACATGTAAAGAATGAAACCTTATGAAAATTATTTTGTTAATTTTCTTTCTTGCTTTTGTTTATATTTCAAATTATCAAATAATAACAAATAAATGACTCTGGATGTTACAGTGTTTGTTTATTTAATAGTTATTGATTTTTTATTTATTCTTCTGATTTAAAATTAAGATGATTGATTTTCTGTTGTTCCATTAAACTATGCTAAATACATTCAAAGAGCAGAAACCTTCTGCTCAATAGGGAGCAGAAGGAAGACTGGCAGGGAATATTAAGAGGGGCAGAGTCTTGCTTCCTTGGACACATAGTTCCGGATTCAGTCCCACTGCATTGGACATTGGGCAAGTGTTTTCTGCTACAGCCCCCAGCCAATCAAAGCCTTCTTAGAAGATTAAACAGATAGAAACTGAAAGAAGACTATCACTTATATATATATGTATTCTTTCAAGCCTATGCATGTCCTCAGTGGTCACAACCCATGCTTACATGTGTGTGTGTGTGCGCGTGTTAGTGTGTCTTTGCCTTGACTTTCAGTGATGGTTGTAAGCGAGTGCCACTCTCATACAAGCAGTGTCTTTCATTCACAATGTTACATGGAATGATGTCTACTCGTCAGGGTAATATTACCTTACTTTGCAAATGATAGAAACATCAGCCATATCAGCCTCAGATCAGTCCCTTACTGTTTTAAAGAATGAAAGACACCCTGGGTAATGTAGTGGTCAATACATACTCCCTGAAATTAGACAGGACGGTCCACTGATCGAGAACCTTCTCATCAGAGGCCTGCTTAAGCTTTGGATGGACCTATTGCTAAACAACTTCAACCAGCATTGCACCCCCACACACAAAATCCTCACCATCATCATCATTGTTTAACATCCGCTTTCCATGCTGGCATGGGTTTGACGGTTTGACTGGGGTCTGGGAAGCCAGGAGGCTGCACCAGGCCCCAATCTGATCTGTCAGTGTTTCTACAGCTGGATGCCCTTCCTAATGCCAACCACTCTGAGAGTGTAGTGGGTGCTTTTTACGTGCCACCGGCACAGGGGCCAGTGGAGCTGACATTGACCATGATCGGATGGTGATTTTTACGTGCCACCGGCACAAAGCCAGTCAAAAATATTCAAACAAAACTACCGATGAAAGTGGGAAAAATACATAAAAGTTTACCCAGCCTGGTCCACATCTAGAATTATCTGGAGAAGTCTGTTTACCTTTCATTCCGTTTTGCAAGAATGTCTAAATTTCCACTTTCTTTTTTCAACCGTTTTCAGACTCTGATCCTTTGAAATTCTACTCTGTACTTGTCGTTAATGCCGATTCTCAGATAACAATCAACTCAATGGAAGGAAAGAGAATCTGTTTTCCAAGTAAGACAATTTTGTTTTTGTTTGTTTATTCATTGTTTAGTTTTCTTTGTTAATGAATTTATCTTTAAGATAATTTTAATTATACTCTTATGATAGAAAAGCACCAAAGAAAAAGTACAAGGATTTCCTAAGGGAATCTCTCAATGCCTGTCACGTTCCTTCCCACCGTGGTCTGTTCTTGTCACTAACCACAAAGCCTGGCATCTCAGTCCTTTGAAGACATCTGCATGGCCATCCTTGCCAACAAGAGAAAAAAAAAAGAAAGGAAAACAAGGACATTACAAGCCTCCCTGATCAGCCGACCTACCCACTCCTGTGGCATCTGTGGTCAGACCTGTTTGTCTTGAATTGCACTTGTTGGGCATCATAAAACTTGAAACAGATGTGAACATGCCTCTCTGGATATCTTGAAGCCAAGCCAAGATATACGATTATATATGGAATGGAAAAAGTGGTACAGAGGGATGACAAAGAAAATTTTAAAAAACACAGGACAGACACAGACAAGCTGAACCCCGTCACCAAATATCATCACAATTTAGACAATATATGTGTGTGTATATATATATATAAAGAAGTTACTCAAAGAATAATTAAAGCTAAAACAGAATCTATAAGAATGGAAAAGACTTTCACCTCAAGAGACGTAGCATTTAAAGTAATTGTGGCTGATAAGTTGTCCTTTTTCAGGGTAGAAACTTCAACAAAGTACACAGCTATGGAGAGAAAAAAAAACGATGAGAAGCCTTTAGCAAACTGGGCAAGATTTGCTGCAAATTCAGCATGTCAAATGCTGCAGTACTAGAAAATCTGGTAGTCTAAAGACTCGTATAGTTGAGAATCAAGGCCACAGAATTATAATGCACCATGAGTCACTTCCCCAGATCATCTTAACAAGAATTGTGATGGAGAAGACAGCCAGAGCTTTTCAAAAACGTTTGTGAACTGACCACAACAAAGAATGGACTGGAAACAAGAATCTGATTGGTTGAATGCATGTAGTGCGACATAGAGGGAGCTGGGGAGTTTAGGCAAGCTGACCCCTGAACACGGGGAGAGCAGCCGGCTGATGTAAAGTGTGTGTGTGTGTTATACTCTTTTTCTCTCAATGTGTCAATGTTCAAGCTCTTCCCCCCACCTCTCTCTCTACTACCACTCATTGCTCTGTCAATCTGTATCAAATACAATATTGCTATTGTTGTCATGTTTTCTTTTTTTTTTTTCTTCCTATTTAATTCAATTGTTGATGTGTTTCAGGTATTGGTAATGCAGCTGGCTGGGTGTACCCTGTATCAGAAATGATTAAAAAACAAATGTTGGAAATCAAAGACTGTAATTCTATAGGAAATAGTGTGGCAGCATTTTTTGGTGGTATGTGCTTGCCTGGTGGCTTTGAGGCCAACTACAACCCATTTGGTAAGTATTTTGTTTCCTTATATTCTATTATCTCCTCTTGAGTTGATCTTCACAGCAGGAGTCTGCAGTTTCTGTGTAATGGGGGACCTAAGCTATTTGAGGAATGCTTTCACCCCCACCTATTGTATATTGTGTTTTGGAAGGAGGTCCTTGCCTCTCTTAAGACTATTCTTACTTGAACCTGACCAAGGAATAGTCATCTACCACATTGTGACAAGATTATTTCTAAGATACCCCTGTTCTAGAAGCTGTAAAAAAGAATGAAATTCAGGACTTTGGGTTATTAATTTTCTATTAGACATTTTTCATAACAAAATAAATTAAAAACTATTACTTGTTACATTTAAAACTGAAATTCTTAATTAACAATGATTCATTATTTAACTAAATTTTAGGTTTCCATCGTTTTACAACCACAGAATTCATCTTCATATTGTCTTCATGAAATTTTCCATCTTTAAAACACTTTCAGCCTAAATTGTATTTAATTCAATATAGCAATTTATTGAAAGACTTGTCAAATCTACAATGCTCCCGCTGCTTATTGGTATACTCTATCTATACCTTGTATCAAAGTCTTGTATTTAGAAGAGGAATTGGATTTGCTGCCCACCCACGCATCCAGAAAATGTTTGTCTCACCACCACCACCCCATCTATAATATTAATGATACATCATCACCCCCATTCTGTTGGCTTCTGTTGGCTTTCCTTGTTGGTTGTAATTAGGGTTGAAAGAACCCAGGGTCATCATCATCATCATTGCATTCAGCAGAAACAGGGTTGGGGTTACAGAGCAGGGGATCAATAAAGGTCTCCTCGTCCACTTCCAACAATGAGTCTTAGCAGTTCAATCAAGGGAATGAGCTTCTCTTTGAATTAATCTAAGAACTCTCTGAGTATTCTATAAACAGACCCTGAATGTAATTTTTTTGAGTGAGTGAAAAAGCAAGACCCAGTCTATGTGACAAAGCTGTACCTTCTGGACGCCATTTGACAGACTTTCTCTATTCCTGGTTTCGCTCGCAAGGCAAGGAGACTCTCATCTAAGACTCTACAAAGAGCTGAGATCAAACTCGAGGCTTTGGGATTATGAGACAAACTTCTTCAACTGACAATGACATTATCTCTAAATTAACTAATTATTAAAGATTTTTATTAATCATTTATTTGGTTTGTGTGCAGGAAACAATCCCAACTCGATCTGTGACAGCTGCAGTGGTTCTGGCAATGAGCGTTGCACCATGCGTGACCCTTATTCAGGATATGATGGCGCTTTCAAGTGTTTGGAAGCTGGCAGAGGTGACATGGCATTTCTCCGTGACAACACTGTGAAAGAAATGGTAGCTAACAGTATCCTTACGGAAAATGTAAGTAGGACCTTAAAACACAGAGGCACACACACGTGTGCCTCTGTGTGCCTCTGTGTGTACAGCATTATTTACATTCTTATATCACAATTATATGTCATTTTCTCTTCAACCTGAATTATCCAATCAAGGAATAATGAGTTATAGATGCAGGCATGGCTGTGTGAGTAAGAAGATTGCTTCCTAACCATATGGTTTGGGGTTCAGTCCCACTGTGTGGCACCTTGGGCAAATGTCTTTTACTGTAGTGCCAAGCTGACCAAAATCTTTTGAATGGAATTGATAGACAGAAACTGAAAGAAGCCCATCATATGTGTGTGTGTGTGCATGATTATTGTAAATGATTGTCACTGTGTCATAAAAGCAATGCTGTTTGTTTCCCGTCTTCTGTGGTAAACCTGTCTGGCCCTGGAGGAGAATATTCCTTTGCTTGGAAACAGGAGAGGGTTGGTGACAGGAAAGGCGTCTGGCTGCAGGAAAAATCTGCCTCAATAAACTCTGTTCAACCCATGCAAACATGGAAAAGTGAATATTAAAATAACAATGTTGAGAATGAGATAACAAGTATATGGTCATTTTGCATGCTAAAAATACCAGCCAAATCTTCATCTCATTTTGTCTTAAAAAAAAAAAAAACTAGAAAGGACACAGTAGATAATGTGATCCTGGATACCTGTCAAAAAGATGGGATGGTCATGGCTAGAATACCATTGATTTATGGTTAATGATATAAGATTCGTGTGAAACTGAGTAAATTCATAGTTGTCCATGCATGCAGGCCTGTCCCCTACATCACTCTCTCAACAAAGAGATTCTAGTCTTGCAGACTTCAGGATGCCAGTGCCACATAGAAGTGTCTGTACCTGTACCACATAGAAGCATCCATGCTGGTGGCACATGTAAAAGTGCTTGTGATGGTGGCACAGGTATTCAGGGCTTTGGGTATAAATACCCCAAACAGTACATTATGGGAAAATACTCTGAAAATAACCCTGGAAGGGGAGAAACCCTAACCTTTCCATTCGACACATTGCGATGGGCAAAATATTTTATGGTTAAAATGACTTTAAAAATACGGAAAATATTTTGTAAAAGATCTGTTTGTAACCTTGGTGTGAAATAGTTTTTTTCCATAGGTTTTATTTTCGAGTGCATTCAACGTATTATTTCACCTCCAAAGATTTAGCTGCTACTTCTAGCATACCCTGCCACCACATAACGGCTAAAGGACCCAAAATACCCATTATATGGTAGCAGGACGTGCAAGAAATATACAAATATTTCCTTTTCTGGGGAAAGGTGTCATTTATGTGTGATTTCGATGTCACATTTGGAAAAGAAAAAAAACCCTACAAAACACAAAACTCTGTTGCTGGGGAACTCAGACTTCCCTGGTGACTCAACGGGTCACGAGTAGTCTACTATATATATAGATATATATATATACACACACACACACACACACACACAC
>NC_068994.1:59637582-59643114 GCF_001194135.2 Octopus bimaculoides | reverse complement strand
ATATATATATATATAAAATCTCAATGTAGTTATCTCCCTTACTTAACCTCCAACATTTATTTCCTTATTGTACATTTTATTGTTTTCTTTTATGATATTTTTTTTACCTCTTTTCCTGCAGGAATTCCGTTTGGTTTGTCCAAATGGTGGAATAAAGGAAGTTTCTGAATATGAATCTTGCAACTGGGGTATTGTTCCTTCACACATTGTGATGGCTTCAAGAGCCAAGGCAGATGTGGAACTGACAGCATTTAAGAATTTCCTGACCATAATTGATGGTTATTTTGGTGCAAATTCTAACAGTTTCGAGTTATATAATTCCAACCAGTATAACAAATATGCAGAACGTAACCTCCTCTTTACTGATGGAACTGTTGGCCTTGAAGAATTGCAGTTAGATAATTCTTACTATTCTTGGGTTGGTAAGTAACTTTTATTGCCAAACTACAGACAGTTCTTCAACATTCTTTGACGTAGATATTGAATCACATTTTATGAATTTGTCATGATGTCCATTATTGTGATGTCCAAATGGATCTGGCAGTTTGATCAATTTACCCTTGTCTAAATCTTTAATGAAATATTAGAATATTGATCTCTTGATCCACCCAAAACTGGCACCTAATTCTATGATATAAAGTTTCCGTTTCAAAGTGATCTACATTAAACAAATTTATCAAAATTTCATGTTTATTTAAATTCCAAACACCAGCTTAATAATAACAAAGTTGTTTTACTAAATTCTTCATTATTTTC
This sequence comes from Octopus bimaculoides, assembly GCF_001194135.2. NCBI lineage: Eukaryota > Metazoa > Mollusca > Cephalopoda > Octopoda > Octopodidae > Octopus > Octopus bimaculoides. The sequence goes on along the minus strand of NC_068994.1, from coordinate 59,642,358 downwards.
AAAATTAATTGACAAACGAAAAAGTCTGTATTTATATTTTTACAGAGATATGGTAACAAAAAGGTTAAGATTAGCAAATTTGCTTTGGTGTTCTACACCAGACGAAGCCATACCTCAGTGTGGATCTAGTTTTAAAAATGTGAACTGTTTTCTATTGTTGACCATTAAACAGGGGGGGGGAGTAGTTATTGTCCATTTCCATGTGAGAAAATGGATTTATCAAAGTTTTCCACGTACTCCCGATCTGATGGCTGCTCGTCCATCACTTTCAAACTGGCAGCCACTGTGCTCTGCTTGGAGATTGTGGGTAAGAAGGGAGAGGTTTAAGAGAGTTTGGTAGAACTAGTAAGGAATGGCTATTTATTGAGTAACTCATTTATGCAATGTCTCCTTTTATTCTGTCAATACATAATTTTTTCTTCTGAGACAGTTGACATTAGTGAGTTTGGTTTATTTTTTGTGTTAAGCTCTGAAGATTGCGTTAAAGGTTTGGACATGAAAGAATTTAACATTGTTACAACATGACTTGTTTGAAAGAAAAAAGGTTTGGTTCCTGTGATTCGAACTCTCTCTCTCTCTCTCTAACCCCCTCATCAGGATGTTGGTGATACTGATGGATTTTGTCTTTGCAGGAACTGACTACATTAAAAGTCTGAATCTTCTCAACACATGCCCTCTGCACGTTGCCCGTTGGTGTGTGACCTCTCTTCCAGAGAAGATGAAATGTGAGGATTTGATGATGTCATTAAAGGCAAAGAACATCTTCCCTGAACTTGACTGCATCCTGGCAGAGAGTGCCATCGGTTGCATGGAGCTCATTGAAGAGGGAGTGGCTGACTTAGTGACACTTGATGCTGGAGATGTTTACACGGCTGGCAGGTATGCTGATGACTTTAATTAAGATAATTGATTGAGATATTTAACAAGCCTCAAAATGTCATCACATTTCATATTTTTACAGAAATGAATTAAATGTGGAAGTGGAGAGCTGAGCCCTAATTTTGATTATGTTTATATAACTTTTTACTGATAACGGTTTTTTAACACACCGAACTACTTGGTAAAATTACTAATTATTAATTAATTATTAATTTTTACCATATATATATATATATATATATATATATATATATATATATATATATATATATAAATATGTATATATACACACACTTTTATCCATCAATCAAAGTGAAATATTTATGTTGCAGACGTTATAACCTGATTCCAATTGCTGCTGAAGATTATGGTGACATGACCATGTCATTCCATGTTGTCGCTATTGCGAAAAAGACAGAATCTTTTATGACATTATTTAATATGAAAAGTGAGTAGAAAAATTTATTCTTATCTTCTTTCAGTTTTGCTTCCATTTCTTGCCAAGTGTCTTCCTGACACCTAGGCCAGAGAAACTGGCTGTATACATAGGTAGGCCATCAAAATAAACACACCAGATTGTTCATTTACAAAGTCATGTGATAGAAAAAAAGGGAAGAATGAAAAAAGAAAATAAGGGGGTAAAGGGAAGCAAATTCACAGCGATACTGCTCTTCTCAGTATGTGTGACGTACCAATTAAGACGCTCTACTTATTTTATCAACCCCCAAAGGATGAAAGTCAAATTATTATTATTATTCCTCTTCATCATCATCATCATTATAATCATCTTCATCAGCAACAGCATCATTATGATCATTATGTCTGTATGTGATTTTCTCTATTTGTTGTGTTTGTTGGTTTTTTTTCAGAAAAACGAGCCTGTCAAGCAGGGGTCGGACGAGGGGACGGATGGGTAATACCGCTTGGTGTGTACATAGACACAGAGCAATTCATCCCTGAAGAGTGTAATGCTTTCAGGAATATTGGTAAGTAGTGAGTGAATTGGAGAGAGGTGAGTGGAGGTGAGACTCTTCAAAAGATAATCTGGATTATCCAAGAGGAGGAATTCATTTTACATCTCTCCCCGTCACCCCTCTTCATGTTTCAGTATTAATATTCGTAATCTCTACTCACAGATGTCCATTGCTAAAGAATGTCAATATTGTGTTTTCAGGAGAGTTGTTTATCCGGGCATGTATCCCTGGTGCCTTAGACAAGGAATATAATTCAGAGGGAACGTCTATCAGTTTGTGTGAAGGCTGTGGCGCTGAAGGTTTCCGAAAATGTCAGAGGAACAGTGAAGAACAGTATTATGGTGCAAACGGCGCTTTCCGTTGTCTCGTCGAGTGTGAGTATTAATTTTGAAATAAAGCTGATGCTGTATGTAAGTATGGCCGTGGAACTGAATACCCTGGGTGTCTAAAAGAACTGGATACCCTGGGTGTCTAAAAGAAAGAGAAATGTCAGCTAATGATGATGATGAGGAGGAGGAGGCATCTTGAAGGAGTGAGGAATTGCATAAAGTTCCTGACTCTTGAATTAATTTCTTGATTGACTCCTGTCATTTGGTTGAGGGAGTACAAAGGCAGGAGAGAGAGAAAGAGTTGGCAGCAGCATTTATTAAGGTGTGGTGTATAGAGTGATTGACAGCTGTCATTTGAAGGATTGTGTGAGTGAATTAAGGGGAGTGTTGTAATTAACTCTATGGTCGTAGAATGTGACTCTTTGAAGAGTCTCATTCATTAGAATGGTTAATGGGTTAAGTGTGAGTAAGGATATGTTTGTTGGAAAAGTGGAGCCAACCAAGAGAGAATAAAGAAGTTTTTGAAACAAGAATAAACAATGGCCGTTTCTCTGATTTCTGTTAAAATCCTGTTGAAATTTTCTCAGTCAAAAACCCAGTTCCAGAACAGAAAGGAATAGGATTCGAGGGTTTTTATTTATTTTTTTATTTATAGTTCCTCTCTTCCTTCAAAACGAATGTAAAGAAGGTTAGAATGGCTCAATCAGACTAACTATCTGTGCAGTCCCATGGTGGTACTGTGATTTACAGAAAGTTTGGAGTTCATTATGGGTTCTCGTTAGTCGCCTCTGATTGATGAATTATTGTGATTTTTTATTATGTTGCAGCTGGCGGAGATGTGGCATTTGTTCGTCACTTGACACCTAGGGATAATACGGATGGGCGGAACCATGCAAAGTGGGCCAGGAACCGGCGCTCTGATGACTACGAATTGTTGTGTAAAGGTGGTGGTCGTGCTAACATCGATGACTGGGAGAAATGCCATCTTGGTAAAGTTCCTGCAAATGCCATTGTTACTGGAAGTAAGTACAAAAATGACCCTTGGTCAGTCAATCGGTCATGCAGTTTGCTTTTGATGTGTTTCTTCTTTCTCTTTGTCTACTTCTTTACTTTTCCCTCTTCATTTTGCTTCCTTTTCCTTCATATTTTCCTTCTTTCTTGCTGCATTTTCTTTGGTTGTTGTTGTTGTTTAATGGCTGTCTCCCCACCACCTTCACCATCAGACTCTTTTTCTATCCATGCTGGCATCAGATGAGCAGATCCTTTCTTCTGCTTCATCACATCATTTGCTGCTGCTGCTGCATTTTGTCATCTTCCATGAGGTTCAGCATCCTGAGATCAGCTTCAACACACACACACACACACACACACACACACACACACACACACACACACACACACACAGAGGATTGATGCAGTTGTTGTCTCCTAAAGTCTACTCGCAGAACATTGGCCAATGTGATGCTAAGGTAGTAGTAGACAGATGTACAAAGTGCTGTGGGTTCAAATACAGAACTACTCAGTTACAAAACAAACTTTTTAACCACATGGACCATGGACTCATTTACCACACACACACACACACTCAGAGTTTCTCAGACAGTTTTTCTCTCCAGGATGCTTTTAAAACCTGAAGTAAGGCAGAGCGGCTCTTTAATACACTAGTATACAACTTCTATATATATATAATATCTAGTGTATACATTAACTAGTATATATATATAATATCTAGTGTATAATCTTGTGTGTATAATGTATTGTGTAGCAGAACTTATATTGCTTGTGTATAAATAACTGAAACGTTGAAATAAGTTTTCTGAAGTTAGGAAGAAGTCTACTATTTTGGACAGAACCGAAGGAGACAAAAGAATTGTCAATTGGTTTTGAAGGATAAAGAAATTAGTGAGGGGCAGAAGGGGAGGAGGTGTCAAGTAGAAGTGGGGGAGGTGTCAAGTAGAAGGGGCAACAGTGTCAGTGCAAGGAGGAGGGGGGAGAATATAAGGAATGTCAACAGGTTTGAAAAATAATCAAGGAAAGTGAGTTGGTGATCACGTACACAATGATAACCCCTACACACAGCTGCATGCACTTATTCAAGGGCTCAGCCCTCATTATTATGTGACTAACAATAAACGACCTTTTGGAATTTCCTTTTTTGTCTGTTTAAGTATTAAATTTGTCTTCTTCCCAACATAAAACATGATTTCCACTCATTCAAATATTTCTCTTACCTTTCGCCAACACAAAGCATTTGGCTTCTATTTCTAGCAGGTTGGGAACTACATGTTGGCTTAGCGAACATCGCCCCAGAATGGTAATTGTGTCAGCAGAAATGATTTGTGGATTTGAACAGTTCTTCCTTTTTATCACAGGCAAAGTGTTTGTGTCTTTGAGTGGAATAAACTGAGGAATATTTTTTTTTTTTTTTTTTTTTCCATTTCAGGTTATAAAGACAACAGCACAATTGAAAATTACTGGAATCTCCTCAATTACGGACAACAGTTTTTCTCATCAGACACGTAATTATAGATATTTGTTTGATTATTTTGGGACACAATATGGACTGGGGTGGGGTGGGGGCTGCAAGGTGGAGT
>NC_068994.1:59636427-59637503 GCF_001194135.2 Octopus bimaculoides | reverse complement strand
AGAATGGGAATGTGTATGGGGAGGGTTTTAAGGTGGAGACTGTGTGGGGAAGGGGGTAAGGTGGAGTGGGAATGTGTATGGGGATGTAAGGTGGAGTGAAGGTATGGGGGGGTGTAAAATGGAGTGGGAGTGTGTGTGTGGGGGGTGTTAGATGGAGTCGGAGAGTGTATGAAAGACGGGGAGTGGGAGAGTGTGTGAGCACCATGATCTTTATCCTGTCCTCCTTGTCTTTCTTTTCCAGCGATGGCGATTTCCATATGTTCGATTCTGGAACCTACTACAACGATCTCTTGTTCACCGATTCTGCTGTTCGATTGATGCAGCTTCCAGAAGAGAAGCAGAACTACAAGACCTACCTTGGCCCCAATTTCATCAGCCAAATTGAGGCCCTCAAGCAGTACACATGTATGCCTATAGATGGCAGTCCCATCCAGCGACTCTCACCTTCCCTCTTACTTGCAGCTCTCTCTTTTCTCTTTTTCTTCTCATCTCTCCTTTAACTGCCCTCCTCTACTACTCCCCCTTCACCCCATGTATATACATACATACATATATATATTTCTTATATTTTACTAGTTACTTGTGTATATTTTTAAATTCTCATAAATATTTTATAATCAACATTTGGTGCATTTTAAAACGATTCTTCAGTTTATAGTAGATTTTTGTTATATAAAATATATTTGAGTCAACTTAGATATGTGTTCATATATACATATTCTGCATAAGTATATATATATGTGTGTGTGTGTAAGTATAGATATGTATGTGTGGGTGTGTATATATATATATATATATATATATATATACACACACATAATGTAATCCCTCGCCATATCATGGTTCACATATCGAGGTTTATTATTTTTTATTAGGCGCAGGAGTGGCTGTGTGGTAAGTAGCTTGCTTACCAACCACATGGTCCTGGGTTCAGTCCCACTGCATGGCACCTTGGGCAAGTGTCTTCTACTATAGCCTCGGGCCGACCAAAGCCTCGTGAGTGGATTTGGTAGACGGAAACTGAAAGAAGCCCATCGTATATATATATATATATATATATATATATATATATATAT
>NC_068994.1:59628252-59636217 GCF_001194135.2 Octopus bimaculoides | reverse complement strand
CCCCCCCACCTTGCCACACCACATGTTATCTAAGGGAAAGGCAAAGGGGCTGATACAGCTTGGAACCAGTGACATCGGAACTCATTTCTACAGCTGAGTGAACAGAAGAACTTGAAATAAAGTGTCTTGCTCAAGAATACAACACACAGCCCAATCTGGGAATCGAACTCACTACCTCATGATTGTGAGCCCGATGCTCTAACCACTGAGCCATGCACCTTCACACACACGTGTGTGTGTGTGTGCATGTTGGTATATTTCTTGCATACTTATATATTATATCTTGCCCTCATAATGTATGCACCGAGATCCCAATTGATATCTGATATCCCTGACTTGAATTGAACATGTATCTGCCATATTCCCCTCTCTTTTCACATTCTCTCCTTAATTTTACTTTGAGAAAAAAATTCAGGCAATGCTTTCTGTTCTTCCATCATTTTCTCGTAACCCTTTTGAATGTACCTCTACCACCACAATATAATCTACTGCTACCACCACAATATAATGTATAACTTCATTATAGTGATTGTTAAAACCAAAGCTCAAATGAATCCTGAGAAGAAAAAATTATTACATTGAGACACACACACATTTGTACATACCTCTACAATTTACTTATATTTTATTATTATTATTATTATTATTATTTGTTTAGAAGTTATATTTCATTTTGATTATTCGAAACTGAAAACCAGACAAAATGTGTAAGAAATTTGTTATTTTCATAATAAAAATTCCGGTAATATAAATGCATTTGTTGTTTAATCCTAGGACAGGTCTGTGTTGTCCTATGATCAAAGTGAGAGTTGGGTGTCTGGTATTGATGATCAATTGTGTCTGTCCCTTGTTAATACACCCAAGGCTCACTAGTTTACTCTCTCTCTCTCTCTCTCTCTCTCGCAACTTTTGGACCTTACCAAGAAACTGGCCATATTCTTAGCACCATTATTTGTAGTATGTTCTGTTATACCAGTTGGTGCCTATTTTCGGCCAGTAACAATGTCTGTTTGTCACAGACACACTGAAACTGTAGTGAAAGGGAAGAAGTGGTCAGCACTTTAACCACTGAATTGACAAAAGCCATTTTTGGTCATTTCAAGAATGAGAAAAACAAAAAGAAAATTGCTGCAACCTTTTAATTTATTCTCCATTTTCTTTTTTTTTTCAAATCTTTTTTGTTAAATAACTGGATTCTGTCTTTTATAATGATTTAAGGCTGGTTTCTACTCAGCCTTTCGATTGACTTTCTGGGGGGTAAGAGTTGAATGCTGTGCAGGCTTCCCTACCTTTTCCACCTGTATGAAGGGATTATTGGTAATTTACCATATTATACGGTTTTGTTCATTTCTGACCTTTGACTGATTTTTTTTTCAAATTTTTTATTTGTTGCCAAAAAAAAGAGTGGGTACAATGACAAGAGAACAAACAAACATTAGCATTTTCTAGAAAATCTTTGCATCGAAAGGACCAAATATGATCCCAGTTTGTCAGAATTCTCTGAATCAATATTGGTCAGATATCAGACACCAGTTACAATTGTTGAGGCATTCTGCAGCAGTCTGTCAGAATTAGGTTCTTCCTTAAATAATTAGAAATTGTTAAATTTGTTCTTCTCATTGCCACTAGAAAACAACCCACCAAGTCTTGACTTTGGTCTCCAGACATTTTAAATGATTAAACCAATGCAGCAGATAGCAAGCTAGAAAGACGAAAACTGATTATGAATGAAAAACCTGAAAGTTTGTACCTCGAGGTACAAAAAAACCTTCAGAAAAAAAAATGAAGAGAAAAATAAAAGAATAAAAATATGGGGGGGAAAATGATTAAAAAAGATTATGACAGAAGTCTTTCTTATAAATACTGCTTGCTACCAGCAATTCGACATAGGAAATACCTCATCCTTAACAGTCAATTACTTGAGGCCATCAAAATTATTGAATAAAGGGAAATAATTCTTAAAATAAGGGGAAGTAACTCTTGACAAAGCTGGTTTCTCTTTTAATCGACTGAATTCTATAAAACAGGTCTTACAAGACCTGTTTTAGCGAATTTTTATAAAGGTTTTCTAGAATATAGGCCGATAGGAATACAGTAATCTCTTGACTATCGTGGGTGTTACATTCCACCCATTCCGCACCCCATCCGCGAAGTAGAAACAGTATTGTACTGTATATATATATTTTTAGAATTTGTATATATTTATTTTATTATAAATGTAAAACAACAGCACGGATGAATCGACGTGGGCTTAAATAACAAACCGCGACACACACCAGGTCCCCATGCACATAACATATAAATGTGTATATGTGCCTATATATTGTTGCTGAAAAATCAACATAAAAATTAGCTCTCGTATATTTGTCAACTGCATGGATATATTAAAGTAATTAACAGGGTACACAGTTTTAGAGATACATTACAGACGATCTTACCAATCGGTTTCACGCAAGATATTAGATCCCTCGACGGTTATCTAACACACGAGCTCTTTAATGAAAAACAGGTACGGAAAAGAATGCTGAATGCTTTAAATATTACTCGAGGTGAGGAATTGCGATGTCCGGCTTGAAGGGTGTTATAATAAAAATGTAGCAAAATAACAGGAGACAAGAGAATTAGATATCAACAGTTATGTCCCTTGCTCTTTCATAGAAACTTTGTAAGAGTTTCCTTAGCATAGAGAATCTATTAATAGGTCGGTCCACACCTGACACAGAATGCTAATGCAGAGGCAACATCACATTTCCTCTGACCAGCTTCAGCAACACAGAAGCAGCTGTATATGAGGAGGGGTGACGACAAATGATTCCAACGTGTAATCAAACATGCAAATAAATGTCGGCACTGCAGAAGAACCTTTCAGAAACAGATTTAACAACCAAAAATCCTGCATTAATATTCAGGAGGGACGCAATATTACAGCGCTGGCTAAGCATGTGTGGTCGTTGAAGGAATGAGCCATTGATTACAATATAAATTGGGAAATGTTTGAAAAGTGACAGCCTTATTTTTACAAAAGCAGAAATTGCAGATACATGGATATTTACCTTAACTACAGGAGCGAGATCTCTAGCCTGTGTCCACATGAAAGAAAATACGTGATGGCTTATACGTAGATCCCCCCCCCCCCTGCCACGGTTATGATCCACGATCTCCACCATCGGTGCAGATGGACCAATATGTATCACAATACATTCAGTTTTCTTTAAATGGAGTGCAAAGAACATAACTGTTGATAAATCATTGCTTCGGTTCGTCTTTTCCGCAGCAACCGCGAACCGGATGTGGAACTTTCATAGCTGAAGTTAAAGAAGGCAGACGCCGGTTTTTATTTCTATACCTGCCATTTCTAAAGAACATAAGCACCGGACAATCATCCAATTATCTAATATCCGGTAGGAAAACTATGGGTAAGATTGGCTGCAATGGATCTATAATACCGTATACATAGAGTAACATACGAACACACACACAGACGCGCGCGCACACACACACACACACACACACACACACACAGAAGCTGAAGGCAACCCCAACTGAACAACAACAACACAATGGCTGTCAACATTTTTATTTATCTCATGAAAATAAGGTTTAACAAGAACAAAAGTTAATTTCTGTATATATGTATATATTTATGCAAAATATTGCATCTGTCGATTTATTAATTTGTAATCCCTACAAACACATACATACACACACACACACACACGCAGGGGATTATGCAATGAGGTTTATTACATAATTTCCCGTCTCTTTGTCTCTCATTTAATTTCATATTACGCTCTGCAATCGACAAACGCTTTATTCTGAAGCAGGTGCGTACTCTAACCTCAAGTTATTACTGTCGCTATGCCAAAGCAAAATAGTAATATATATATATATATATATATATATATATATATATATATATATATATATATACACGCACCTTAACAGGAAAGATCAATTCGATGAAACAGTATTTTCTTCAATTTTACCTTCAACTTTTGGGGTCTTTCAAATTTTATATTGATTTATATTTACCGGTACAGGTAATCACCGGTTTCCTTGGATACTCGATTTTATCCACTTCTAGTCTTAATTAAAGAGGCTCATTACATGCAGTGGTGGTGGTGGTAGGGAATTAATAAACTTCCTGGCTAGAATAGTTGAAGCTCACCACTTTTACTCTTTTCCTTTCTCTGCAAGCGTGGACCTTAGGAAGATATCACTATTTACCTGTTTTAATTAAGGTGTAACCTGAAGACCCGGGAGAATATATAGCGTCCTCTTACGACTATAGCAAACGTTCACACACCTACCTGTATGATTCGAATCTCTTAATGAAGTACTTTTGCAGCTATACCATAACAGATGGCATAACACCCATTCGTCGGGTTTATTGATATATGTATGTATATATATTCATACATGTATGTGTGTGTGTATGCATGTATGTATGTAGAACACAGTAAAAAATACAAGAGTCTAGTATTAAATAGATTGTATAAGAAAAAACCCCACATAATTATCTAAATGAATCATCGTGAATAATTAAAATAGAGCAATTCATAGTTGAAGCTGGACATTGTGTGAGAGGCGGGATTGAGAATATAGTGGCTGTTAGAAGGGGAGGGATGGAGAGAGATTAATGGCTATTAGAGGGGGAGTATAGCGGCTGTGAATTGTAATGGATCCACCGGATTATTCAAACGAAGGTTTAGGTGACACCTTAAGACAAGTTTCCCATCCGTTTTTTGCCAAAATAATGTTCAATGACCAGGACTGTATTGTCGGTTGTCGTCTTGGCATCCGTCTCTGTTCCAAGTTCTGGATTCAGTTCAACCACATCCAGCACAGTCATTCGACCTGAAACATAAACAACACATATTTATATCCGCGTGTGTGTGTGTGTGCATGTTTGCTTCTATGCTTGTGCATTCAAGTATAGTTATATATGTATATATATATATATGTGTGTGTGTGTGTATTAATATTATCTCAGTTTTAAAAAATATTGACAATGTAAGTATGTTAATAGTTACCATGGGTAGCAAAAATCACACAAAAAGCCCCAGGATATCACACCCATTTTATAGGTAGAGATACCAAGTTGAAGAGATGCATTTTGAGCAGATATGAATAATAACAATAAATGGAGCAATGCGTTTTGCTCCATTTATTGTTATTATTCATATAAATATATGTATGTGTGTGTATATATATATATATATATATATATGTGTGTGTGTGTGTGTGTGTGTGTGTGTGTGTGTGTGTGTGTGTGTATATATATATATATACACACACACACACACACACACACACATATATATATATATATATATATATCTATAACAAAGTGTAGTCTTTGTTGTGTTGTGTAGGCCCGTGTGCCTTAATGACCCCAAGAGACCACCAGCTCCTTCCTTCCTATGCTGAACAAGTCAAAATGGAAGGGCCGTATGGATCACCTCTTCCCACAATCAAAAGTGAGTTTGCAGAGAGCGAACACCACCGACCTGGAACAAAATCAAAGTTATAGAATTATTGATGACGAACAGAACGTGGGAGATGAAGGATATGTGTGTGTGTGTGTGTGTGTGTGTGTGTGTGTGTGTACGCAGAAGCCGAAATGCTATAAGTTTAGCAGCAAGAGAAAAAAAGCCACAAAGAATCACCAGGAGAAACGTAACATTTCATATAAAATATCATAAAATAATTTTTGGTGTTAATTTTTCTGTATGAGAAAGTCGCAAAGAAAGTGTGAAGCATTTAGTTTAAGGGACTCTGATGAAAGAGAGGAATTATGACGAAAGGAATGAATTGACTTGAAAGAGTGATAAGAAGGAGAAAAACAATGAGCTGGAAGAGAGTTGCAAAGGGCGGCAGTCGGAAAGGAAAAGGCTACAACTGTAGAAAGACTTCCTTCTTCGCGGAAGTGTAACAGTATTTGGATGAAGACGATGTGAGATTCGAGTCAAGTGAGATGGCACAAAGTGATGTGGAACTGAGAGAGAAAGTTCATTCGAGCACTTTCTGTAGCATTAACGATAGATTGAACTTAGACTGATGATGTCGATGTGACAAGAGTTGCAGAGTTGGAGCATGAGAGTGACCAATCATATTAGAGACTCGCTCCTGAACCCGGCCGAGGAGATGCAAGTCTGCCTTTGTATCAGCTATCTGTCCAAATGTTTCATTGTCCTCTATTGCGTTTTTGTTCCATTTTTATATTTATATATATATATATGTGTGTGTGTGTGTGTGTGTGTGTGTGTGTATGTATGCATGTATGTATATATGTATATTACAGATAAAGAGCATGGAAAAGAAAAAGAGAGTGAGAGAGAAGGAGGGAGAGACTGTAATATTCAATTTAAAAATGCATTTTAGCAAACACTAAATGGAATTAGAATGTAAAGGTTATTTATTGAGATTCCATTATTCCGTAATGAGGTTGGCAGGAATGAAGTTTGATATTGTTGCCTTTTGTCGTTGCAGATATTCTAAGGCTGAGGGAAATGGAGATTGGCTTTCAAATAGCACCACAGCCAATAATCACGGGCAATTAGATGTGACATTCTGCGAGGCCATTCGAAAATCTGTTGTTTGCTGATTATGTCATTATTAAAATACATTTGTAAATGGCTTTCCATTGGATGCGGTCGATAAAGATCCATGCATCTGAGAGAGAACCATGGTTCGTGCACTTACGAGCTGGAAGCTTTCAAACGACCGACAATTGATATATCTTAACAACAAACACTATTTCATGTCCCAATACTGACATAAAAACTACACACATAAAATAATAATAATAATAAAACGTCATCATTGCGCTTCGGCTAAAAAAGAAACCCTTTCTAAAGTTGTTTTGGATTTCTGGCAGACTGCATTTGTACATTAATGTGCAATGAATCTCTACAGCGTGGCCAATAACGATCGTCTTAATACTGTTTAAGTGCTTCGATTAAAGAAGTTTTTGATTTCAAGGACTTTCGATTGTTTATGGCCAGTTCATAGAAGGAAAACATTCAGCTATATGAAGACTATCTGCATCTCTAGTCACTACACGTCTCCAGATAACCAAAGCCAACGAAGGGGTCTCAACGGATTTGTCTGATTCGCTAGAAATAGCAGTGAAAACACCTTCAAATCTTTGTCTACCGGTTTTAAAAAAGAATATGCTGTGCTTCGACACATGTGCAATCTGAAGAATAATGCTGGAATAGAATGCCTTTTAATCATAAGCTTGCTTGATCAGGGCTGACCTGGAGTTGAACAACAATAACAACTAAAGTTGTTACAGTTCTTCATGACAAGTGTGAAATTTAGTGCTTGGTTGGGTTCACGGTTAATTTCCTGGGAGGCTACAACACTCAGGTGGTCAAGATGGCTGCTAATCATTCTGTCAATTCGCCTCCTTATACACATTTTACGTATTGTAAAGAATTTCAAAAATAAACGAATCTTGTCTTGGCGTTCTTTATTTTGGGAAACGCTCCTTTTCCGTCTTAAAAACGAACGAAGGGATTGGATAACAACATCCAGCGTTGTGCCGAACAGATCTTCAAAGTCAGTTTTGGCAGCGTTGGCTGGCAACGGGCCGATCTGTTTGTTGGATTCGGTGGCCTTGGTCTCCGTTCTGCAGTGAACCTGGCTCTGCTGGCTTAACTTTCCTCGCGCTCCTCCGGCCACACTCTCATCGGTGAGGTGCCCCACGAGGTGGCCGAATCAAATGTCGCCAAGGAACAAGAGTTAGCTCTAGCCGATTATACAACTGGGGGGGGGGGGCTGTCCATGAGAATATGATGTCCAACACAATTGGGACGACATCAGATGCAAGTCCATCTTGGTGTGGCCAGAGGCATTACTTGACCAGCACCGACGTGCCTGCCTCCGTTCCGCCTTGCAGCTAAATAGCGGTCCATGGTTCAATTCAGTGCATTCCTCATCTGCCGGTACCCTTCTACA
>NC_068994.1:59624931-59627362 GCF_001194135.2 Octopus bimaculoides | reverse complement strand
ATTTAACTATGAATAAAAGTAATAAAACTTATCTTCGAATTAATTGAACGTCCCAACACTAAAAGTCTGACAGGTTTTTTGTATGTTTATTGTAGTGCAATGAATAAATTGATGTTTATTTCAGTGCAAAGGGAAGGTTCTTTCGCGTATACGGTTTTCGTTTCCCACGCAAAGTATATATGTGTTACAATGAAGACAAACAACAGGAACCTTAATATTGTGGGAAGGTCGACTAGTTAGAAAAAGCAGCCAAGTTCCTTCAACTCAGCCAGAATTATACATCATAATGTTGATTGTTATGGCGACTGATAGCCTAGTCTATTCGAGAATAAATATTTTATACTCCCTGGCTTGCTAGTCCCAGTCAAACCATCTAACCCATGCCACCATGGAAAATGGACGTTAAATGATGCTGCTGCTGCTGCTGCTGATGATGATGATGATGATGGTGATGTAATCTTCAGCCACTGTGACATGCCGAATTAAGGTCACTCCCAGGGCGCTATGGCTTTATAAGTTAACAATTTAACTGCACAGAAAATTAATTTCCAAAAATAATTTTAACTTAATTCAACTGCTTTAATGCATTCCACATTTTTCGTATAAAACGGGTTTCAAATTTGTGCATTAAAATATGCAAAGTTTTATGGAAGTTCTTTCTGGGTTCAGCCTCTCAGTGTGACACGTTGGGCAAGTGTTTTCCACCATAGCCTCCAAAGACCGACCAAAGTCTTGTGAGCGGGTCTGGTAGACGGAAACTGAAAGAAGCCCGTCGTATATATGTCTGTTTGTGCGTGTGTGCGTGCGTGCGTGCGTGCGTGTATATGTGTGTGTGTGTGTGTCTTTGTGTCTGTGTTTGTCCCCCACCCCTGCTTGACAACAGGTGTTGGTGTGTTTACATCCCCTGTAACTTAGCTGTTCGGCAAAAGAGACAAGCTTAAAAAACATTAGTACTGGGATCCATTCATTCAACAAAAGATTCTTTAAGCCGGGGCCCCAGTATGGCCACAGTCTAATGACTGAAACAAGTAAAAAATAATGGTTTGTATGCATTTATTACAGACTCTAGAAACTGTTTGAAAGTCTGTAGATTGTTGTTGTCGGTCTTTTAGTTAAATTGTCTTTGCATGGAATTATCATACCCAGAGATGTTGGTGAACCCTCCGAAAGATGACGTAACGAGGATGTTATCGCCATTCAAAACCACCACGTGCAGATTTCTTCATTAAATCCCCAGTATAACTAGATTTCTAAATATGGCATAAACGCCTACGTGAACAGAATTCGACTCCTCAGCATTGTCTGACTTGTTATGGTTGATGCAATGAACATGAAAAGGAAGTCACGCCAAATAGTTTGGTTGAAAGTTCTAGATACTTCTGTTAACGATTACAAAATGTTGGCGAATTTATCCCCAGACAGAACCATCTGCTGTCTACACGGAACTTTGTCGTTCTATATCACGAGATGGTCTCTCACTCTCTTTGAACTCTTCCTTGCTTAACATGCTCGTGTCTTATTCGACAAGACATACCTGTCCTGTGGTATAATGGCGAATCATGTACACATTGCTTACATACAGTAGTCTTCTTCTCCTTATTTTGCCTTCAATAACTATGAAATTCTTCCATATAATTATCCAGCATGTTGTATGACAAAAGACTTCGTTATCTCATGAATGTCCTTCCATTAAATTCAAATATTTTATACGCCTACAACACGCCACCGACCAGATGTTACTTGCTAATAATAATAAACTGGAGCGGATTTCCAGTAAAAACTGTGCCTTTTAAATGAATCAAATTAGTCATAAGAAAAAAAAACACAAACATATATGTATGAATGATCAGAAGCAAAGAAATTTTGAACATTATATATCCTATATTAAAACATTACCTCTAAAATTAATTTCTTTTTAAATAAACAAGTTTTTATTATAACTATTTGGGTACAAGTTAAAAACCAGCACACAGCGGGTTTGTTTCTCTAAAATCAGTTATGGAATTGCTAACATCTGATATAGAGCTATTAGGTTCTGAGGTGCCATGTTTGAGAAACTTCACTATCGAGAATAAGTATTCCTCCAACCGCATGCAAAGCAATCGTTATGGTAGTGTTAATATACTTAATGCTGGGGGTATCAAATATTAAACTAAAAGTAATTATGAAGTGGAGATCATGTTTTAGTTTATTGAGGTCACCCTTGTTAGAGAGAGCAATAGAGAAAGTTACACAGACGGCGTTTTAGTATAGATTATATAATGTTAAAAAACTCTTTGCTTCTGATCATCTATACATATACGTTCACTGTCTGACATACGCATACATACAGAAACATACGCACATAAAAATAAATGTAAAACATATAATACTATATATATATGTGTGTATATATGTATATATATATATATATATATATATATATATATAT
>NC_068994.1:59621063-59624344 GCF_001194135.2 Octopus bimaculoides | reverse complement strand
TGGTGGTGGTGGTGGTGGTGGCATGCATTTGTGCGTTATTGGCGGTTTATCTTTTTACGTTGTTGGAGTGAAAAGATTAAAGATATTTCCGCTGATCCCACCTGTTTATATTTGTTTACACCGGAATAGAGTGGATTTGTGCTGTGGTGCATTCTATGAAGACATCAATGAAAAGTTCTGCCCAAACAGTTGTGTTCATTTTTAAACCCGATTTGTGTTCTTTTTTATATCTACGTTGTACAAAGAACCAACCTTGAGTCGGATCTACGGTTTGAAGTGGATTTAGTACTAATATATCTACATATCTACAGTATCTTACCTTTACGGTTGTTTTATCTCACTATGAACCCTATGTTATTGTTGTACGTAGCCATTACTGGCGTCCTACATGTTGATCTGCCTAGATTCTATCAAATCCTACAACAAAACTGTAGCATAGCAAAGCAGTCGAATTACTTCGCTCCAGCGCAGCAGTACACTGGTGCTGCGTTCCTCCGCTCTTTAAAAGCTAGTGGCGGAGGAATACAAATGTAACAAGAGGTAAGTAAAGAGTTGGGCTTCACCAGTTTAGGAAATATATTTAGATGTGTGCACGTAAGACGGTTTGAAACGTATAAATGCATGTTTTACATAAAGGTAACGATAACAATCAGAAGGTAATACTTTTGGTTAGCAAACATAATTTATTCCTTGCTCACACATGAAGTACCTGGCACAACAGAGATAAGCGTACAAGACAACAGGGTGTATGAGACACGAGTTAATTCCTTAATAGACATCAAGGTAGTTAGCTCCGGTACTTGGATGCAGATCTAAAATATCCAATAAGTTTTGAAGTGATAGCGAGGCGAGGTAGAAATTCCATGTCGAGTTAGACGAGCCATAAGCTTGTAGATAGATTAGTGTCTACATTTGAATGAGATAATGCAAAACGGTGACGAAAAAGAACCAGGTGTTAACGTTCCAACATTTCGACAACCACTGGATAAACGCTCTTGAAAAGCGCGCGCTGTTACTCTGAGCGGAAGTCTTCATGTTTTGAGAAAGAAGACAGAAAGGAAGATTTAAAAATAAAAGGTGTATGAAAGTGAAATGGTATGAAAAGAGACGGCTGAAAGTTGTAAGGAAAGTTAGATTGTTGTTGACGGGGTACGGAAATAGAGAGAAAACATTCCAGCCAATAAAGATGTCACTAGAATAGAACGGGATGAAAGGAAAGGAATTGTATAGAAATAAATAAATGGTAAATTTGAGAGAGAAATATAATTAGAGTACAGAAAATAGGTACCTGATAAATATATACAATGGAATAAAATATAAGTGAAGTAAAATGGTCAGAAAATTCAGCAGATAATCCCAAGTTCCTTTGTCGACGTTAAGAGAAAAAAAAAACAGATACGAGTGTTTACGAATATTTTCTGACTTCTGCGAAATGTTTTTGAGCAACATTGAATCTGCTGGATAACCTTAATAACTAAATTCAAGTTCAAAAAAAAAAAAAAAAGAAAAAAAAATTGATATTTTTAGAGAACTCATTTAAAAAGTCGAAGAATTTCAACGAAATTCCATTTTTAAAGCTATTGTGTCTGTAAAGCTATCTAGTCTGTATTTTCCTCGGAAAAACCTCATTTTGGTGACATTGCGAAATTAACTCATTGACAAGAAATGTTAAGATGAAAAATCTTTTCTGACTGGCACACATAAGCCGAGTTATCAGATCTTTCAGGATATAATCTGGAAAATTCTACACCCGTCCAGCAGAATATTTGAAAATTTGTAACATTGCAGCCACCATATTTAGCTCTGACAGGTCAACTTCACTTTGACATAGCTAATACAATTATGGTCTGTCATTACACACACCCACACCCACACATATTTGTCGTACCTCTCACTGCTACCCTACAAATACATTTCCTCCCCCTCCTCCTCCTCCTCCTCCTCTTTCTGCTTCTTTTCACACGTGTCTTACAAGCTTTTCTTTCTACTTTTACACACCTTCCCTAATTTCAAATATAGTCCACCGATACAAAACTTTGCGCCGTTTCTAGTTCACCTGACACACAAATCATCTTCCTTTCATCTCTCCCCCCCCCTTCCTCCCTCTCTCGCTCCTTCTTTCCCTTCTTGCTTCTTTTCTTTTCTTCCTTTGTGTTTTTCTCTCTCTCTCTCTCTTCTAAATTTTTCTTCTTTTTAATTTTCCTCTCTCTCTCCTTTCGTGTCCCTCCCCTTCTCCTTCTTTTCCCTCTCTCCATTTCCTTCTCTTTCTTTCAGTCTCCACCCCCACCTCCTTTGTGTCTGTTACTCTATCTTTTCCTTCCATATTAATGATCAGACATCGTAATATATTTAAAGATGACAAAATCAATGATCGTGAGCTTCGTTGTGGCCAACTTTTACAAAGCCTAATATATTTAAGCAAAGAAATAGATTTGATTTGAACGGGGTTATCCAGTAGACGGGAACGTCGAAGAGATGGAGAGGAAAGAATTCGCGTGAAAGAAAGTGAAAAAGAGAAAGAACGAAAATTAAGAAACTAAATTCATCAAAACTGTTATTATCCGGTTTACCTCCTTCCCACTCCCCCCTTTCCCTATGTATGTGTGTATGTATGTATGCATGTATGTATGTATGTATGAGGGCATATGGTGTAGTGGTTTGGGTGTTGCGCTCAAGATCGCGAGATCGAAGTATCGATTCCCGGATCAGGGCGAACTCGTTGTGTTCTTAAGCGAAACCCTTCATTTCACGTTGCTCTGCAATCACTTCGACACCTGATGCGTGGCACATTCTCTAGAACAATACTATGTGCAAAACCAAATAGATGACACCCTAGACATAACACCAACAGGAACTTCTAACTTGTTGTCTCTTGAGATCTCTGGACAAGGGACTTGGAGTCAGCTTGTACAAATACAAAGCAAGAGTCAAACATATGATAACAATAACAAGAGAACTCAGAGAGCGCAAACCTCCGCCAGAGCAATACCAACGTCCTCTCAACGATTAGCCAGAGATGATCTTTATAATGAGAATATCTGAAATAAACTCGACTGCTCTCACAAACGAGAATACTGAAAATGAACCCGACCGCTCTCAAAAATTAAGTAAAAAAAAAAAAAGAAAAAAGAATCCAGAATCCTTGTCCAGTACCTGATCAATTCCAAAATCTAATCAGTTCGTGCCAGTCACGAGGCCAAACATCCCTGAAAGTTTCATCCGAATCCATCCAGTGGTTCTTGAGATATCTTGTCCACGGACAAACAAACAAACAAACAAAC
>NC_068994.1:59616472-59618972 GCF_001194135.2 Octopus bimaculoides | reverse complement strand
ATGAACGATTATAAACATTCAATCATAAACTAAAGTTCCTGATTTCTATTCTGTAAATGTCCTACAAGACAATGGGTTAGTGATATAATTGAGGCTTTAAGTGTTTAAGCGTGAGTTCAATTCCCGGGTCAGCTAAGCCCCAGAAATTCTCGTTAAAGCGTAAGAAATCAGTACACTAAATAGCAAGGCTGTAAACAACAGATGGTGACTTCCGGAGATTTCATGAAGAGTTTCATTCCAAATACGGGGTTCGAATACATGTGGAAAAAAGGGCGATTAGGTGTGAATATATCGGTATTATTTCAAGTAATTAGGAATGCAAAAATGGTTAGAGACGAAACATTGTCTTACCTGTTTGGAATATGACCTCGGCAATGTATAACGCTTCTCTCAATGTCAAACCTGCTGGAACTGAGGAAAGGGAAAAGATAGAGACTTATAAGGCAACGCCAGTCTTTGTTTCGCGATTCTGTTACGATGTTGGAATGGGAGGATATACATTGGTTGTCATGGTTATCACAATAGAGATACAGAGAAAGACTTAAAAGGAGAAGGCGGAAAAAACTCCTGGAAGGACTTGACCATTGAGATTTATCCCCCAAACAGGTCGCCATTGCATAGTGACAAAGATTCACTCCTTGCCATCAAAATACAAGGCAAGATATTGCAACAGCTTGAGATTGGAAGGGCCCACATCTCTTCAATATCCTTCCAAAACAGAAATTAATCTACTATCATCAAGAGTCTCGGATGAAACAACTCCAGTATGGTCACAAAGCTGATAGGAAAGGCACTGAGAAAGAGGTCATGGAACAAAATTCCTAGGGATAGGCGGATATTAATGAGACGACAATCAAAAACCTCAAACGGTCTAAGTGGGCCGCTAAAGGATAGCAGACGACCCTATCTTAAACAAACAATGTTTGAGACCGAAAGTGAATTCCCATCAAAAGTAGAGGGCAAAAAAGGAGGAGCCAGGGCTGTCAAAAATATAAAGACAAACCCTAAAGTCTTCTATAGATATGCAAAAGAATCTGTTTCAGTAGAGTACAAGATAGGGCTACTATTCGAAGAAAATGGTTTGCCGACGAGCAAGACCACTTCAGATTCTCTCCCAGAGCTTCCTCGCAACTAGGAGACTTTCCAAAAAGTTGAAAGAAGGCATAATATGTCCCATCCATAAGGAAGGTAGCAGAGCGAATGCTAAAAATTATGGGCTTGTCTCTCTAACCTCCCGTGTCAGCAAAATCATGGAACGCATTGTCAGGAGGGAAGTGACTGTGTTCCTTGAAGACAATGACTTGCTTCCTGTCACTCGGCATGGCATCCGCTCAGGAAGAAGCTGCCTTACACAACTTTTGCAGCATCATGACTGGGTGTTGAAACAATTAATGAATCGCCTAAACGTGAATGTGATAAGGCTTTTGGTAAGGTTGATCACGGGATGATATCTCACAAACTACGGAGACTCGATATATTCGGAAAACTGGGAGAGCTGTTGCATGGCTTCTTAAAAGACAGACGCCAGGCTGTGGCGGCCAATGGAGTCCTGTCCAAGGAGACAGTAATAGAAAGTGGGGTGCCTCAGATAACTGTATTGGAGCCGCTAATGTTCATGGTGACCCTTTTAGACATGCCATCGGTTGCACAGACAGCCACACTTACTAGCTATGCCGACGACACAAAGTAGTAGAAGTGGTCAAAGAAACTTCTGATGCCAATCTTCTACAAAAATGACCGAGATGCCATATATAAAGGGGCTGAAGAAAAGAACATGTATTTTAATGGAACAGCTGAGCTACTGGGAGAGACTGAAAGTGCTACGACTCTATTCCCTGAAGCGAAGACAGGACAGGTATGCAGTGATATATGTATGGAGGATCCTGAGGGGGTTGGTACCAAACTTTGGTATCCAGAGCTATACCAGCTCCCGAACTGGACGTCACTGCACAGTTCCAAAGGTCCAAGTTATCCTGTCTAGAGTGAGAATCATGTACTGCAATAGCTTGGGATTCAAGGGCTCACAACTATTTAACTCCTTGCCAAAACACTTGAGGGGTCTCCATGGAGTGGGAGTAGATGTTTTCAAGAAACAACTTGACTGCTTGCCATCCAAGGTCCCAGAGGAACCAATATCAAGGCAGGAGACTCGAAAGAAGGCAGCAGTGTCGAACTTCCTCCTTCAGCCTTAGGGCTGAAACATATAAAAGAATAAAAGAATACATTAAACAATTCTTCCTCTTTCATAATTTAGAAATCAGTTGAAATAAGATTTTGTAATCTATTCTCTACTGGAATTATAATTATTAACATATTGTATATGTGAATGTGTGTGTGTGCGTGCGTGCGTGCGTGCGTTTGTGCGTGTGTGCGTGTGCGTGTGTGCGTGTGCGTGTGTGCGTGTGTGTGTGTAGCAAATTTTTTTTTTTAAATGGTGTGTAAAAAAGCAAACAAACAAGGTGTATTAAGTTGATGCTCAGAGAAATAAGGAGGAGTCTTT
>NC_068994.1:59612423-59615512 GCF_001194135.2 Octopus bimaculoides | reverse complement strand
CCATATTCTTCAACTTCTTGCATTGAAAAGAATTTCACACCCAGGTTCTTCATAGTTTGTCTAAAAAATCAAGAAATATGTCAAAACATTATATTTACTTTGGCGAGAATCAATGGCACAACAATTCCGTCCATTCCTGTATCCCAGACTACATTATCAAATATGTCAGTGAATGCGCGTGGCTCAGTGGCTAGGAAATTCGGCTGACAATCGTAAGGTCATGAGTTCAATTCCCGGCGACGCGTTGTGTCCTTATGCAAGACACTTTATTTCACGTTGCTCCAGTCCACTCAGCTGGCAAAAAAATGACTTATATATGTATTTCAAAGGGTCGACCTTGTCCCATTATGTGTGATGCTGAGAACTACGATAAGGGTACGCGTGTCTGTGGGACCTTCAGCCACTTGCACGTTCATTTCACAAACAGGCTCTTCCGTTCATCGGATCAACTGGAACTCTCGTCGTCGTAAACGACGGAGTACCAGGTTTTATCAAATGTATCTCATCCGTGAAGGCGTTGATATAGCTGTGAGGTCAAGAAGTTTGTTCCGCAGCTATGTGGTTCCGCGTTCGATTCCACTGCGCAAAACCAACGACCAAATCTTTGTGAAAGAAATTTGGTAGAAGGAAACTGTACACTTCTGCATCAGTTGGTGTTCGCATTTATGCTTATTTCCATGTGTGTCTAAATGAGGATATGGAATTGGAAGCAGGTGTGACTGTGTCTGCAGAAGACGAAAATGAAGGTGATGAAGGAGGAGGAGGAGGAGTACTTACATTTCCCCGACGTCAATATCACGAAGTCCAATATAAACCAAGTCTTTGGCTTTGATCCTAAAAATAGAATTAAGATTAGATCATACGTAGACAAAACTTCGAACTCACTATCATGCCCCTCTTAAAAATGTTTAATATCTTTCATCTGTCACTTGTTTCAGTTACTGCACTGCGGCCATACTGGGGCACTGCCTTGAAGGGTTTTAGTTGAACGAATTGACTCGAAGTCTTGAATTTATTCTATCGATGTCTGTGGTGAACCGCTACGTTACGTAAACAAATAAGCGGATGTGGGGGACAAACACAAACGCAATGACACACTCGTGTGTGTGTGTGTGTGTGTGTGTGTGTGTGTGTGTTCGCGTAAAGTTTGCTAAAAAGATCAGGTACCTATATTGGGTGGAACCAAGTAATATTGTATACTCACGTTATATTCTTTATGGTATCAGATTGAAGAATATTAAAAATATTCCCATTGAAGCCATTTTTTATTATTATTTCAATATAAGGCATAATCAGAGATATTTAAAACTACATTCTCTGAACTGTTCCTTGAGTTTTATCCCAAATGAAACAAAATCTCATTTGGCATAAAAAAAAGAAAGCATTTTTAGTCACGTCTAAAACCTAAATGATTTTCAGATGAAGTTTTAAATTTATACATAAAGAAGATATTTAAAGAACGGGTGCAATACTTTTCTAATTCTATCTATATTTTGGGCGGAACTAAATGCAAATATTTAAACCTGAAAGACCATCGCTATCATATAACTCTCCAATGATACAAGGAAATTTGGTTTTAAGTTGCTCTAAGATATAAAACCTTATGAAATCTTATTTCTGTTGAAGCACTAACTCCTCTGTGAGTGTCAAAGGGACACAGGGCAGGTTTTTTAAATCTACAATAACCCGTCAAATAGAATAATGATTTCCCAAGATTTTAATGTAATACAAGTTTCGAAATCTTTTTAGATCTATCATACGATATATGTATATGTGTATGTGTATTGAGAAAGAGAGAGAAAGAGACAAACAGAGAGAAGCAAATAGAGTTTAGATAAACAGACAGACAGACAGACAAACAGACAGACAGACAGACAGACAGACAAACAGACAGACAGACAGACAGACAGACAGACAGACAGACAGACAGACAGATAGATCGATAGATAGATAGATAGATAGATAGATAGATAGATAGATAGATAGATAGATAGCTAAAATAATTTTGAAATTATGCTCCTGTTATCGTTGAATGGTCATGAACGGACAACTTACGAGTGATTCACCCAATTGAATTGCTGAATCTCGGGCAATTGGTTTCTCATTTCTTCAATCAGATAGGCGACTGGCATTCCATGGGCATTACCAGAAGGCGATGTCTTCGGCGTATTAATATCGCTGTGTGCATCTATCCATAGTAGTACAGGCTTTTCCTTTTCAGCTTCTATCTGGCCGTGCACAGAACCAATCCCGAGACTATGATCTCCACCCAACACTATCACATTGTGTCCCTTTCTGCGTTCCTCTGATACTTTATCAGAAAGCTGAAATCATAGAAGTTACTACGTTACTTTTAGACAATCTATGTACGCCATATATACATACATACGTACATACATACATCCATCACATACACACATACATACATACGTGCATACAAGTTCAGGTTTATACCTGTAATTATTGGGGCCCTGGGATATGTAACACATTGACTAAATACCAATCTTGAGAAATTAGGCTTCTCAAAACCAGAAAGGAGAAAGCTGATTCGAGGACTTCAGATCCGATCCATCAGTGAAACTGTAAAAATCTGCAAAACTTTCCAGAAGTTTATCATTTAAATATATATGAGTATGTCTAGATATGTAAGTATATGCTACCGAATAATTGTCACATATTATTTGCATATATATATATACATATATGTCTTGCGACGAATATACTTGAACATGAATTGCAGCTTGTACGGATAGTTTTGTCCTACTTACAACTGAAAGCAGGGATTCGCAAAAGTGTCACATGAGGACACAGCTCGGATTTTAATCCCTTTATATATATATATATATATAAATTCTTAGAAGTTTTATATACCATATAGATGAATGTATCTATGTATGTATATTGTATCCCACAGAGAATTTCGTTATCATGGATTCAATGAATATATACATCAACCTTTGAATTTGTTTTCTCTCCTCCTTAATTCTATATTCCTGAAGCTCTAGCAGAGCGCTAATTGATTGAGCTGTATAAAGTAGCTATCTATATAACTTATTTCCTTATTGTGTGTATATATATATATATATATA
>NC_068994.1:59611183-59612379 GCF_001194135.2 Octopus bimaculoides | reverse complement strand
GTGTGTGTGTGTGTGTGTGTGTGTGTGTGTGTGTGTGTGGCGCGCGCAGGCGTGTGTTGGTTCGATATTCTGCCCTGCCAGGGACTCGAAGTATCATCCCTGCCCCCATATAAGATCCTATACACACATAAAGAAGCATGCTTGTTCCATAAAGTAAATCTTTGGTAACCGAGGCGTGATTGTAAGATCAGCATTGACCAGCAGACTTATGATGGAAGTGTTACAACCGAGACCATTCCACGTACACCTAGGACTACATCGTCTAATGTGCTTATCCTTTCATTACGACGGTATCTGTGCTAAAGATTCCATCGTTGTCTAATTATGGCAATTAATGTTTTATTTTTGTTGTTTATCCTTAGGTCCACCTGATCGAGCAGAGCTGTGATCAAAGGCTTTCCATTCGTGACCAACCACTTAAATATCAAGAGTTATATATCAAACATGGTGTTGCAGCTACAACAAACAAAAGATCGAATGGACATTGTCCAATAAGATGGCAAGGAATTATCTGAGTGAGAACACATTGCTATTTCAAGCTGTTGGACCCTGTGCAGTGTAGGGGCTTCTCATTAGTTCCTTATTATTTTTATTAATGTTTAGAAAGGTTCAAGAGCCCGTTCGGCTATGAATGGTTTGAACCTAGAAAGTTACCCTCCGAGGCTTAAATCCGGGCAAGATTTTTTTTTTTATGGAAGACCATGCATACCAGCCAACCGTCACCCTTATTAATGTTTTAGTACACAGAAATCGTAGCCAATGAATGACTCTTGATAAGGCTATTCTGCCTCACAGTATATCACAATATTCTGTAAGGTCACCTTTATCTTCTGCACGATATTAACCCAATTATCCTACATTATTCAGATTCACACATTTGATCTTCAAGAAGAAATCCAATCTGCCACTATCATATTGCCATATCTTTCTCTCTCCGTCTTGAGGAGATTTAATGAAAAGTAACTTGCCACCATCAAATATTTGATAGCCACCACCTAACTTAATCTTCCCACGCACGCACGCACACAAACACGCATGCGTGCTTGCTGTGTGTGTCGTCAATGGGATAAGTTTGCAAATGTTTTTGCCACGACAATAAGTTTACGAACAAAGAAGTCTGTACCTGCATGCAAATGTTTCTTCTGCTGACTGTATTAATTCAGTTTCACGCCCGAAAGATTGTTAATGAGCATGGA
>NC_068994.1:59601511-59608864 GCF_001194135.2 Octopus bimaculoides | reverse complement strand
TATATATATATATATATATATATATATATGTATATATACATATATATGTCCATCTATCTGCACACCCCACCACACACATATGCATGTATATATCAATTTGAAGAATCAAGCAGATCTTACATCAAGCTCTCCACCAAGTGCGTGGCTAACATGAATGACCGTGGTTGAGGCTATTATGAACCTTCGCGTCGTTCTGAAAATCCAACAGATACACTGATGGGAAGAATCTATATAAATGGAATCGAGGTGAGAGAAGCGAGGTGAGAGGGTAGATGTTTATTACATTCGTTTAAACCATTCAATAATATTAGAAGGATTGGATCATAAGCAGAGTGGAAAATTGCTAACTAGGACAGTATTAATTCTATCTATAATGGTTTTGCTTATTCGACTTACGCCTCTAAATCTCGATGATAGGAACGATGCTCTTACATTTAAATCACCTAGAATTTACCTCGTGGACCATAAGCCCAACCTCTCCTTTAATCGCTCTGTACGTTTGATATGCCCAACAAAATCTGTCATAGGTCGAATAAGCAAAAGAAAAAAAACCATTATGGAGAGACTAAATCCTGCCTGAGTTAGCAAACCTCCATTTTATTTATGACGTAATACTTTTGGTATTATCGGCTGATTTATTGATCTTTGAGATGAAACAGCTGTAAACGAATGCAATAACACATCTTCCTCACCTCACTTCTCTTGTCTGCTCTCCCCCCCCTCTCTCTCTCTCTCTCTCGAGCTTCTCCCTCACCACTGTCAACATCAATCTACAATTCATCACCGTCAGTTTCAATTACGAAGTCGCCTGTCTCGATTTTCTGAACTGATCTGTCGTCTCTGAGACTGACATCAATTCCTTGTCACAGAATTGTAAAAGAATTTAAACATCAAAAAGTTTTGTGAAAAATTACAAGTTTTTTTATGATAACAATTGCCACATTCTTGCATTCCTGTAAATATATATACATTTACTGCATTAGATGCATATAAAACTACACACTATACTTTACACATATACAGCACGACAAAGACAAAATGAAATTATATCCGTTTAATTTATATTCATTATTCTCATTTATTAACTTTTTGTCGTATTGCATATGTATTTACGTATATCTAATGTGCTAAATTTTTGTATGTCGGTGCTAATATAATGTGCAACAATTTTTATCATAGAAAGTTTATAATCCTTCACAAAAATTTTGATTTTTACATATGTGTGTGTGTGTAGATAGATAGATAGATAGATAGATAGATAGATAGATAGATAGATAGATAGATAGTTGAAATTTATAGAAAAACAAAAGATGGAGACGGGTGTTGGAACAATTAGCAGGAGTACTGGTTGAACGCTCAGGAAAAATGGAAAAGTCTTTTACGTTTCGAGCCTACGCTCTTCGACAAAAAGGAATAAGAGGAAATAAACAAAGAGAGAATGAAAAAAAATGTGTTGAGCTCAGTGGTCCGGGCTTCCGTTCAGTTTCCGTCTACAGAATTCCACAATCAAGTTATTGACCAATCCTTGGGAAATATTGAATAAGTTGTTTTCGTTAGTTTTGCCTCTCGTGGGTCTTCATTTAATGGCCGTTCTTATGCGGGTAGGGGTTATAGTTGATTATATCGATATAATACTTCAAATGGTATTGATTCTATCGAGAGATCAATGCTGATCCAAGTGGAATTAAACTAACCATCGCAATAATCTGTCCGTCATCTTGTCGAGTCGTCGTCGTCGTCTTTCAACGTCAATAAATGAAACAAACAAAGATACGAATAATGGCGTACCTCGTTCCTTCAGCTTCTCGATTAAACCATGTTTTCTCATAGCATCTGGTCCTTTCCTCACGCCAGGTTTTGGCTGAAAGATAAATAATCATTATCGTCATCAATTCACCAACACCACCACCACCATCATAATCATTACCATAATTACTGCGACAAACACTAGCACTACCAACAATTTTACCGTTTTTCTTTTTCTTTGTTTTTGTTTTGACATGAAGACGGTTCGATGGGGATAAATGGAAGAGTTTCTGATTCCAAATATGACAACACAGAAGAATTGCGAAATACTCTATCTTTGACATATCAAGAAAAATGGCAGAAATTCTTCGATTCAAACGCCTCCATACAGTTAAACTTGAAATGTCTACAAGACTATTTAAAGATGTTAGCCAAATTAACTTCTTGGAAAGACTATTCTCCGCAACCAATCAGATCTCTACTAAAGCTAATCATTGCTTTCAAATCATGGAGTTTTCAGTCAGGTCTTAAAATAAATTTGGTTGACCACAGTCCTCGGTTTGTCGATCTCCGCCATTAGACAAAACGTAAAAATCAACTGCGACCGTATTCCAACTCAAAATGAAAATTTTTAATTAGTTGGAGGCATTTACAACGGTGCTTCACCAATTCTACCATCCCCACCCTCCATGATCTTTTTTTCTCTTGTGTCTGATAAAGAAATCATTTATTCTCCTTCACGTACACTCGTGATAACCGGGGCGAACATATTAATCTTGCCAGTCAACAATGCCATAGTCTTTCGTGACCAGAAAATTTATCTTATTAACGTGATATCAACCCTTCTGACATAAATTATGTAGTTCTGAGACGTTCATGCATTTCTAAATGGCATTAACTCATCTTATTTCTCATCTTGTGAACCAGCCTTCTTGACGGGGTCCGTGATGATTGAAAAGGGGTGAATAAGTTGCTGCGTATGAGACGGTTTCTTTTTATATTAATAATTTTGATAAATCTGAGCCTTGCAGAAGGAAGACTATCGATGTAAACTCTAGTTTATCTCCTCATTAGTAAAATAGGAGATGGCCAAACACTGTTCCTGAACATTTGGGTGGGGTGAGGTAGTACTTGTCAGTTTGACAGCTGCTTTCACAGACGAATCCACATTGAAACTATCAGGAATAGAAACTGGAGTGACAACAAACTGTGCCTTACTCAAAAACCATTCGCTTTCTCAATTATTCCCGATTGTAATGTTTTAGAACAATTGTGATTATTTCTTTCCTGTACTTTCTACCTCAAACAGCATTAAATAGCCGAGGAACAAAGTCGTAGATTTGTTTACGGCTTCGCCAGAGGCCCTCAACATGGTTGGGAAATAAAAGGCGGGAAAATAACACGATATGTGGGCTCCGTTTTCTCAGGGTAGTGCGCATCTGCGCGCTCCCACACATTTTGCAACCGGCACAGAAAAGAAAATGAATGTTTAGTTACCTAAAATAATCCCGTAATTATAATTATTATAGTTATGAAGGTGGAGGCACATAGCCTAGTGTCTAGAGCAGCAGACTCACGGTCGAAGGATTGCGGGTTCGAATCTCAGACCGGGCAATGTGTGTGTTTATAAGCGAAATACCTAAGCTCCACGCGGCTCCAGTAGAAGGTAATGGCGAACTTCTGCTGACTCTTTCGCCACAACTTTCTCTCACTCTTTCCTCTTGCATCTCACCTGAGACGGACTGGCGTCCCGTCCAGGTGCGGGAACCTATACGCCAATGAAACCGGGAAACCGGCCCTTATGAGCCAGGCATGGCTCGAGAAGGAACAAACACGTAGTTATCAAAGGTGATGTGATGGCAGAGTTATCACCGCGCCGGACGAAATGCTTAACGGCATTTCATCTGTCTTTACGTTCTGAGTTCAAATTCTGCCGAAGTCGACTTTGCCTTTCATCCTTTCGAGATCGATAAAGTAAGTTGAGCAGTGGAGGTCGATGTAATCGACTTGGTCCTAACCCCAAAATTGCAGGCCTTGTGCTAGAATTTAAAGCCAATAATCATATTTAATTTTGGCCTCAATTTGCACGAGTATTCAACGCAGCACACTCGCAGGAAAAAGAAGATCTTTACGTCAACTGAACATTTCAATTAAAAAGTTCAATGGAGAATTATATGAGGCTGATGTGTTAGAAAGTAACATATCAAAATGTCTCTGTTTTCAATTGTCGGAAATGAGAGAAAATAAAAGGAGGAGGCAGAGGGAGAGGAAAGAGGTGGTGTCTTAAGACTTGGCTTTTAATGGAAAATATAGAATTAACAAATATGTGAGAATAAGGATTATAATTGCGAGGGTTGGGGATAGGGTTCAGATTAGTGTTGGGTCGGAGGGGTTCAAGGTTACAGTTATTGTTCAGACATAAGTGAAAATCCAAAATTTTCCACTCCACATTTTATTTTACTTCCTTAAAATAGGTCAATGAAGGCCACTGTGTCAAGAATTAGACCTTCACCCACTCCTTTCCATCCCCTCCTTTCCATCCCTCTCCTCCTTGTTTTATGTAACAGTTTCCTTTTGTTTTGTTCCCTATAAAATGATGGCGATTTGAAAGAATTTCGGGATGCTGATTCTAAATAAGCCATCAGTTTTTGTCTAACAAGCAATCTTCTGTATCTTTGCACCAAACATAGACCAGAAATAAGAAATGAATCACTTTTGGCATTGACAACGTTTGGGCTGATATACCCTCCAGCCTTCATCAGACACTTTTGGCATGTTAGGAAAATTTACCGATGGTATTAATCCCTCATTTCAAACCATTCTGTTATAAGACCTTAAGATGGCGGGCAAGTTAATCTCTTGTAAAGTCTTTACGCCACAGTCACCAAGGCACTATAGTTTAGTGAAAGAATTGAAGAACAAAATTGTATGGAATTACATTAATGAGAAACGCAAATACTTAAACAACATAGACAGAGTAATAAGAAAATGGCTTCTGGATTAACTCATATGATTCTCTTAATCTTAATATGATTGTCATAGTTTCTCAACAATGATGTTTGCCGTCTTCGTTCGAAACTCTCGGATTATTTCAACTCATCTCAAGTAAAAGTAATTAAACGAATGTCGATGAAGTGAGAGAGAAATGATGGGACAAAGGAGAAGCAGTTCGAATCTGCTTCAAGATTAAATACACACGAAATTAATTAACGACGATTTGGCGAAAATAAACATAACCTGATGGCCTTGTTTTTAACTTCAACGAACACACTATTTTCTGGTTTGTGCTGATATCCGGTCATCCTAGAGTCCTAGCGCTAATGAATCGAGTATGTCATGAACATTCATTGTCTTAAAGGAGAAGTTGTTCTCCGGTAACGAAACACAACAGCGATTAGCATATTCCCGTCCGAATCTCCCGGAACATATTAAGAATAAATATGGGAGAAAAGAAATGGTCTCATAGTCATTTCAAACATTTCACGTTCCCTACAGTAGCTTCTATAATTTACACGAAAGCCTTCTCAACTAAGTGATAGTTATATAATAAGTAATTGTAGTTATTGAATTAGTTATCAATTTAAATAAATTAATGGATCTTAAATTTATTTAGTTGACTGTGACGTCAAAGTCTTTATGAAACACGAAAATCAAACCACCATTGCCGGTAAAAAGAAGTACTGCAGAGAAGTGGTCACTATATTGAATTAATACAAAAATAAAATAAGTATTGGGCATATATATTTTATCTGTGAGTTAACAAGATTACCAATGGTTTCATGTAAAAACAGGAATATCTTAACAATTATTGAGCATGCCACGTGGAAACGTTAGCTCTCGTTCCGATTTTGATCGAAGGTGAAGACGAGTACCAACGTTCCAAAGTGGCTGGTTTGATAATCATCAAGAAATTCCTCTTTACAGAAAACCATTGATAACCTTGTTAACAATCAAATAAAGAATATTTATCGACCAATGCGGTGCTGAGCATTCATTCATGCTGTTCGATATGAGTGAGTGTGTATGTGTGTATATATATATATATATATATATATATATATATATATATACACACGTACACACACGTATATATATATGCGTGTGTATGTATATTTATATATACCCGTGTGTGTGTTTGTCTCCCATCACCGTTTGATAACAGGTGTTGCTTTGCTTACGTTCCCGTAGCTTAGCTGTTCGGTAAAAAAAGACCGATAGAATAAATATTAGGCTTTGAAAAATGTACTGCAGTCGGTTCATTCGATTAATAATACTTGAAGGCGGTGCCCCAGCATGGCCGCAGAGCGAGAGGGGCTGGGACCCGCAGGACGACAGCTAAAGACAACGCTTGCTTTTGGTGTTCAGGAAGATCATGCATCTGTGGGATTCCTAGACTGGTCCTAAACGAAGATCTTTTCTATTAGGTTGGCTACATATGGCCAACATTATTACGTAATTCCGAGCTCCCAGAAACAGCTGTCAGACTTGTAATGCCATACCCCTTCCCCTAATTTTCTGTGTCTTTCTACTGTGTGTAAATCTGTTTTGTTAATATATAAATATAAAATTATATACATATATACACACAGGGTAAAGAAAGGTTTAAGATTTAAAGAAAAAATCCTAATTAGACAGAGTTTAAAAGTTAAAAGAGATAAGGTCAGACAGCAAGTTGCCCACACCGTACTTGCATCATCAGTGCCCCCCCCCCCCCGAGATGGTTATTGTGGCATATTGGATGGTTGTTTACAATGTTTGATACGCATATATTACAATGTTTGATACGCATATTGTTATTGTTGTTGACTTTTAGCTCAAGGCCGAACCCATGTCATCAGACCCAGTGTTGAAGGCGTTTCAGCGGTAAACATTTCATTTCGTTCTCAAATATAAACGAATCTGCGATTCGTGTGTCGCGTGTGTTAAGTAGGATGGGAGTGGATGGAGAATTGGCTGCTATTTCTGGCATGTCGAGCGACTACGAAGAGGAAATATCTTTGGCATGGCGTAAGTTAATACGGATGTGCACTCACACGCGCGCGCGGCAGTTTGTGAAGTTATTCTGAATGTTTGTATGTGTCTATGGGTTCGCTTTTTAAGTTGTCTGTCTCCGTACCCTTTATCTGGATTTATTTATTTATTTATTTATCTCTATTTCTTATATTTATAACTGGTATGTGACAAATATATTTACTTATTTATAAGAAGCAATCAAATCACAACGTTCTGAAGTTACCGTTACAAAGTTGGTATAGACACATGAAGTCGCATGGTTCAGTAGTTAGAGTGTCGGGCTCACAATCATGAGGTTGTGTTCTTGAGAAAGACCCTTTTTTTCACATTGCTCCAGTTAACTCAGCTGTGGAAATGAGCTGCAACGTCATTGGTGCCAAGCTGTATCGGCCCCTTTGCCTTTCCCTTGGATAACATCAGTAGACTGGAGAGGGGAGGCTGGTATGCATGGGCGACTGCTGGTCTTCCAAAAAACAATCTTATCCAGACTTGTACCTCGGAAGTTAACTTTCTAGGTTCAATCCCATGGTCAGTCATGACCGAAGGAAGTTTTTACTCTTTTATAGACACAAAAGGCGTGACTGTGTGGTAAAC
>NC_068994.1:59599231-59601155 GCF_001194135.2 Octopus bimaculoides | reverse complement strand
TATATATATATATATATATATGCACATACATACACGTGTCACTGAGTCTGTGTTTTTGTCCCCCATCACCACTTGACAATCGGTGTTGGTGTGTTTACGTCTCCGTAACTTAACCGTTCGGCAAAATAGACCGATAGAATAAGTACCCGACTTAAAAAAAGTACTGGGATCAATTCATTTGTCTAAAAAATTCTTCAAGGCGTTGCTCCAGCATGGCCGCATTCTAATGACGGAAACAAATAAAAGATAAACATAAAGGATCTTACACACGTTTGCGCATGCGCACAGACTAACAACTAGATCTGACACAAAATAGAAAATTATCAGAAGATAAGAACAGAGAGAGTAAAGGAATCTTTCGAAAGAAAGGAGAACTTTGTTTTGTGCAATAAAGAAACTGGGGAAAGAAAATTAAAAAATAAAAAAATTTCGCAATGGGCGTTGGAGTGGCTGTGTGGTAAGTAGCTTGCTTACGAACCACATGGCTCCGGGTTCAGTCCCACTGCGTGGCATCTTAGGCAAGTGTCTTCTACTATATCCTCGGGCCGACCAAAGCCTTGTGAGTGGATTTGGTAGACGGAAACTGAAAGAAGCCCGTCGTATATATGTATATATATATATGTATTTGTGTGTGTATATGTTTGTGCGTCTGTGTTTGTCCTCCCAACATCGCTTGACAACCGGTGCTGGTGTGTTTACGTCCTCGTAACTTAGCGGTTCGGCAAAAGAGACCGATAGAATAAGTACTAGGCTTACAAAGAATAAGTCCTAGGGTCGATTTGCTTGACTAAAGGCGGTGCTCCAGTATGGCCACAGTCAAATGACTGAAACAAGTAAAAGAGTAAAGAGTAATAAAGAAATAAAGCAGAAACTGGAATCTACTTTGGTAGAAGAAAACTGTTTAAATAAAACCGAACAGAAAATATTGATAGAAAAGACAAAACGGAATTACAAAATACAAGAAGGAAAAAGAGAAAGTCATTTCATTACGAAAATGTCACAAAACTCGGCAGGGTGGAAGTATGCGAGGCGGAAGGGCATCAATGGCTTAAACGAATAGAAACAGAAATTTTTATTTCAGCTGCACAATACCTAGAAAAGTATAATAATAAAACTATGCCACCAATTCAACGAAACGGTTAAGCACATCATTCGTGGCTGAGCAGACCTTGCCAACCCTGGCTATATTCAGAAACCAGACTGAGTTAGCAGCTTGTTCACTGAGCAATGATGCAGCGTTGCCAACTGGATGGTGGCAATGAGAAGCACAAGCATCCGGCAAACACATGACAACAACACGAGCAGAAGGATCTGGGGAATTCTTATCCGTGTTAGGAACACGGAGGTCGAAGTAGATTGGTCGGTCAAAAAAGAAAAGAAAAAAAAGAGTGTGAAACAAAAAGTGTTTACTCCAGTCTAGTAATAGGTATACCGGTCCCTTTTGACCAAAACGTTTTCAAGAATGAGGCACAGGATCCCTCAACATGTAAGGATCTTGAAATTATCAGAAAATGAGGCTTTCAAATAGAACACCTTCGACATTATTTGGAGCCCTCCAGGCTTCATTTAGAAAATATGAGAAAAAATATGCAAATCACACTGGACAATCAACTTTATATTGGACAAACTCGGTCCAGCTCGGCACAGGACACATTTTATACAAGACTCTTTCATACAGCACAACACATACACTATTGAACACAGCACATACCCTATTCACAGGACACATACTGTGTGTGGGGGGGGGGGCGCGCGGAAAGAGGTCACAGATGTATGACGAAAGATTTCTGGACAATGGACATGAGTCAAAATAAGAACAGTAATAAACGAGGGAAGAACAAATATACAGTGCGTGTGTTTATTCGGCAAGAAAAAAAATGATCGTCCCAAAATACAACAATATATATATATATATATATATATA
>NC_068994.1:59597756-59599058 GCF_001194135.2 Octopus bimaculoides | reverse complement strand
ATATATATATCCTGTGTGTCTGTGTGTATAGCACATACTTAAAACACGAGCCATTTACTCTGTGCACTATACAAATCCTTTACAATGCTTATGCAATAAAAAGATACCACAACCCCGCCCTTCTTTGGAACCCACCCCAAACAATTAACGCAATACAATCACTAACCAATAAACTGACACCCACATATAAAACACAACATAGACGAACACATAGCAATAACAATAATAATAATTCTAGGTCATGCTCTGTTTATCTTGATATGAGATCACCATGTCAAGCAGATATGGGTGTTGCATGTGCCTGGGGTACCCTTATGAAACAGGTAGCCGTGATGGGTATACTGGGCTTCGTAGATTTGTACCCTAGTATCACTTTGATGGCAAGCACTGCTCTCTCACTCAATAATAAAAATAATAATAATAATAATAATAAATCTCTCGAATTTTGACACAAGGCCAGAAGTTTTTAGAGAAATGGGGAATCGATTACATCGACCCCGAAAACATAAAAGGTAAAGTCAACCTCGGCAGCATTTGAACGTAAAGAGCCGGAGGAAATATTTTTGTCCGGCGTGCTGACGATCAAATAAAAATAATAATAACCATTTATGCTACAGGCAGAAGGCCTGAAATGTGTGGGGTTTGGAATTAGTCGATTACATCGACCCTAGTGTTCAACTGGTATTTACTTCATCGACCCCGAACGGATGAACAGCGGGGTTTGAACTCAGAACGTAAAAACGGAAGAAATGTTATTAAACATGTGTTGCGCTCTGCCGACGGCGCTACAAGCACATCACCGAAAGAACCAAAATAATGAGAAGCGAGGATTGGTAATTAATATAAAGAAGAAAACAAATAAACATAAAGATTAGCTACCTGTCCAATGTTTATAGGCGAACCAATTACAGATAAGGGCTTCATTGCAGCTGTCGAAGTTTCAATTCTGTCTGAAGTCGGTAGTGGGAAACTTTAACGTTTGGTCTTCTCGTTCGAATCTGTCTAGCGAAACGGCATCTAAGCACACACTTTTATATAGCCACGATGTATGCATATATATCTGTATGTGTGTGTGTGTGTGTGTGTGTTATATGTCTTACATAATATTCTCGATTAGAATGTTAAATTCATTCTCTTTGTATATATATATTTTTTCATTAGGTTTTTGCCTACTGATATTTCACGCTCCCCCACCCTCTCTTTAACCCTTTTATGCTTTTTTCTTCATTTTTTTTTTATATATCTGTCTGCCTCTCTCTCTCTCTCTCTCTCTCTCTCTCTCTCTCTCTCTCTCTCTCTCTC
>NC_068994.1:59595288-59596840 GCF_001194135.2 Octopus bimaculoides | reverse complement strand
ATATATATATATATATATATATATATATATATATAAGTATACGTTGGAACCTGTTGCACTTTCTGGCCTTGCCAGCTCCTGTAAAACCGTCCAACCCATGACAGCATGGAAGACGGATGTTAAACGTTGATGATGATAATGATATATGTACACGCGTAAGCGCGCGATTATACATGTGCGCACATGTATGAGTATTCACATACACACGCAAGCACATATATATACATACATACATACATACATACACACAATATACACAATATACGAGGCGAACAATATAACTATATGCATGAATATATATGCACGTCTGTATATATATATCAGTCAGTCTATCTATTTCTCTATCTCTCTATCCATCTATCTATAAGTGGTTTGGGGTGGGGGTGGGGCTTTATAGCGATTTTGACTGCTATTTCTAGACATGTAAGGGTTTTTGCAACCCTCTCCATTATAATTGTGATTTCTGACCGTTGTTTTTTATACCTACCACAGACCGCTCAAAGCTTAAAACTTCATACGCTTAAATCCGTGGATCTTATACCATACATGCACATACATACATACATACATACATACATACATACATACATACATACATGCACATACATACATACATACATACATACATACATACATACATACATACATACATACCAGGATGCTGTTTCTTCTTTTTTTTATTCGATCATCCCGATATTTTACAATATCTGTTTAAACACACGATTTCATATCAGGAATCTTTCAAAACAACCACATAAATCTAATATATATCCAAATAAGAAGCCAAAGAACATTCTTTATCACATCTTCAATGATTCTTTACAACTGTTTCTGTACCAATTGTTTTTGCCAGTTTACGTAAAAATTCGAAGTGAATATTTCAGTAACGTTTGCGGTTTGAGACATTAGAGAGGCATTTCATCAGAGTTGCATCGAAGCTATGCTGTCACATTGTGCATCCTCCAGATCTTGCTTTTTGGCTTATATCGGGATGATATATACGTCATTGTGTCTGTGTTCCCCCCACCACCATCGTTTGACAACCGATGTTGGTGTGTTTATGTCCCCGTAACTTAGCAGTTCGGCAAAAAAGATCGATAGAATAAGTATTTGTCTATTTGTCTATACAATTCTTCAATAAGATTAGTGTTGACAGTGACTTTGAAGTTTCGGCCCACAGCCTTCGCCGGATTGTCCCACGAGCCGAAACTTCGAAGTCGTTGTCACTGCTTTTCTTGTAAAAGGATAAAGTTTTGAGTAATTTTTCAGTTGAATGTAAAATTGTTTTTGTCATGGATATACAGACATACATACATACATACACATATATATATATGTTGTTGTACTTGGGGATGGTCATATTGCCAGTTTAGCCAATAAAAACACACGCACTGTATATTTGGTGTTAATTTGCTTCAGCTTTATATTACATTAAGATTAATGTAATATAAAGCTGAAGCAAATTAACACCAAATATACAGTGCGTGTTTTTATTGGCTAAACTGGCAATATGACCATCCCCAAGTACAACAACATCTGTTTCAACACACGA
>NC_068994.1:59592289-59595141 GCF_001194135.2 Octopus bimaculoides | reverse complement strand
TAGATAGATAGATAGATAGATAGATAGATAGATAGATAGATAGATAGATAGATAGATAGATAGATAGATAGGCAAACAGACAGATATCTATATGTGTCACACACCTTTGTGACTCTGCTGCTCTTGTTTCTTTCTCCGTCTCTTTCTTCCACTCTTCACCTCTCTCCCTCTCTGTGTCTTCCCCCCCCACTCCCTCTCTCTCTCTCTCTCTCTCTCTCTCATCTAAACAAACTTTCTCGTTTTCTTTTTTTTGCTTTCCTTCCCTCTGAGTTGTCATTCTTGTTGCTGTTGTTGCTGTTGGGACAACAACAACAACAACAGCAGCAGCAGCATCAATAACATTTGACTGTCTACAAATCTTTTATAACGATAATGTAACAACACACGATCTAATGTGTCCTTCCATTCTTTTGAAAGATTTGGCAATTCAGCTACTATTTCTAGCAGGTTCTATGAGCACGTAAAGCTTTCCCCCCTTCAGTCTATACAAGTGGGGGAGGGCTCTGCATATGGGTGTTACGTGTATGTTTATGTATGGGTGTGTTTGTGTATATATATGTATGTCTACGGGTGAGCGTGTGCGTGTGGTGTGTTGTTGAGCGAGGCAGATATATAGAGCTGAGATAAGCTAGTGTTTCACATAATTAATTCTATGAGCAGCAACTAATTAATTAGCAATGCGACGAGGAAAGTATATTAGCTCAATGACTAATAAACATTTAAATTATTTCGGCGAGTAAGGGAGAAAACTTCCGACAACTTTCGGCCTTATGAAACCTCGGTGAAGTATAGACTTCGTTGGAGTTGAAAAAGAAGTGTGGAATGAAGGTCATTAAATAATAGTGAGGAGTGGTGGTCAGTATATAGAAGAAGAACCAACGAGAGGTGGTGGGGAAGGCGGACAAATAACGAGGTAGGTGGGTAGGTAGGTAGGTAGGTAGGTAGGTAGGTAGGTCGATAAATAGACGGACAGACAGACAGACAGACCGAAGTAAATGGGGTGGGTAGAGAGCTATCGGCTGAATCAAAGGTTTTTTTTCTCTCAGAATTTTGGCAACTTGTATCACCATATTATGTTACTAATTTGATACAATTTGTTGTCTAATTGTTACTGAATTGTTTATTCGTTATTTTCACAATTAACACACAAACACAAATTATTTACTCTTTATTTTACAGCTTTGATAATGAGTGGTGAAGAAATTGCTATCGGAACCATTTTGCTCTACTCGTGGAAAGAGAAGACCGAATGCAAGGGCAGCAGCAAAAAAAAATTAATGATGTGGAAGGCCCTGGAACTATTAGCGAACGCGTGGTTCAAAATTGGTTCAGATGTTTCAAAGAAGGTGACACCAGCCTCGAAGAGAAACCCAAGTCAAGGAGACCTTCTGTGGTGGAAGATGAGACCTTACTTGAAATGGCTGAACAATAGCCAAGCACAAGTAACTCGTGCATTGCTGGCAGGACTTGGTTCTTCACAAAGCACCGTCAGTCGACACCTCCATAAGCTCGGTCTTGTGAACAGATGCTGTCGAGACGTTCCTCATGAATTGACCAATGACCAGATTCAGCGACGTATGAACATTTGCCAGCAACCTCAGGCAAATCCTTGAGATGTCCGTTTTTGTCATCGTATTGTAATTGGGGATGAAGAACGAATCTATTGTCATAATGCTAATAAGAGAAATCAGTGGCTTCGTTCCTGCCAGGCTTCAGAACCTGTTTTCAAACAAGAGCAGTTTGAGCAGAAGGTCATGTTGTGTTTGGTGAAATTTCGACGGGGGTGGGGGGTGCACTTTGAGCTTGTTCTTGGTGGTCATGCTATGAACGATAACCTTTATGCTCAACAACTGCAGCGAGTATATTTTGATACTTTGAAAGCCCGCTGCATGATATATTGGTCAATCGAAGATGCGCACTCCTACAGCATGACAATGCCCCAGCACAATCTGCCAAAGTGACAAAGTGACAAACTTGAGGGTTTGAGGGGCTGGAAGGGCTGCTTCACCCAACCCACAGTCCAGACCTTGCACCATCAGATTACTGCCTTTCCCGAGCTATGACTCATTTTCTGCAGGGACGGAGATTCAACAATGCGGATATATATATATATATATATATATATATATATATATATATATATATATATATATATACATACGTGAGTCGTCTAAGAGACAGTAAGTCAGAGAAAAGATGCACTGTAAATAGAGTGGGTATATTCTTCGAAATGTACAGCATTATATATCCATCACGGTTGATTTTACCAATCGGTTTCGCACTAGGAATACAATTGAGTGTTACGGAACAATCTGATTATATAAACTTACGTTCATCAGAGTTAACCGATATAGAAGGGAATGTGGCACTTCCATATCGGCTAACTCTGATGAGCGCAAGGTTATATAATCGGATTGATACCTAACACTCCATTGTATTGCTAGCGCGAAACCGATTGGTAAAATCAGCCGTGATGGATATATAATATTGTACATTTCGGATGCAGGAATGGTTGTGTGGTAAGTAGCTTGCTTACCAACCACATGGTTCCGGGTTCAGTCCCACTGCATGGCATCTTGGGCAAGTGTCTTCTACTATAGCCTCGGGCCGACTAAGGCCTTGTGATGGAATTTGGTAGACGGAAACTGAAAGAAGCCCGTCAAATATATATATATTGGAATTTACAAAAAAACAAAAGACGAAGACGGGTGTGTAAACAACAAACAGATGTATTAGTTTAACGCTCGGGAAGTGAGAAAGTCTTTTACGTTTCGAGCCTACGATCTTCCACAGAAAGGAACACAGAAATAAACAGGAAGAGAAAATAAACACAGAGAGAATATGTGTGTGTG
>NC_068994.1:59588676-59591637 GCF_001194135.2 Octopus bimaculoides | reverse complement strand
TGAGATGATGAACGTTGTATTTTTAACTGTTGAAAAGAGATATACAACTGAAATTATGTAACATTTGTGAGATCCGGTTTGTTTCTTGGAAACATGTGTGCGAGGGTGTGTGCGAGGGTGGGTGTGTGTGGAGAGAGAGAGTGTGTGTGTGAGAGAGTGTGTGTGTGTGGGAGAGATAAGAGTGGAAAAGAGGGAAAGGAAGAGAAGGAAAGAGAAAGGGGAGGAGGAAGGGAAGGAGAAGAAGGAGGAGGAGAAAGCAGAAAACAAAGAGGTGGGAGTTGTACGAAGAGGAGTGGAAGGAGAAGGAAAAGAGGAGAACAATGACGATGTGGGGGTTCAGAGTCGAGTTAAATGTGATATTAGGTTTATGAAGAGAAATTCCGCAGTTGACCATCTGTTATTATAAGGGGACGGGGATGTATGTCTCGGTTTAACTAAACCGAATTATCCACTTAATGCTTTAACAATCTCGTTTTATGTGCAGAAAATTGTTGCCCGATGTTTTATCGAAGAGATTTTTCATCAAAAATACACTTTCTGTCGAAAAACATTGGTGTCACGGTTTCAGTTACGGTTGAGGGTTGTGGCCTAGGTTTAGGGTTATAGTTTGTGGTTTTGCTTAGGATTTGGGGTTAGGATTTAGAATTAAGGGCTTTGACTCTCTCTCTCTCTCTCTCTCTCTCTCTCTCTCTCTCTCTCTCAGTCTATTGCGAATTGGGAAATGTTACAATTCCTCTTCTGGATATTTCTTGATGTTTTGAAATTTCTTTACTGATTATTTTTTTAATTTTCTTTTCCTGCGGTTCGAATTTTAAATGTTCCACGTGTTGCATCCTAGAAAGTCTTTTCTTCGTACAAAATAAGAATCAACAAACCTTTTTTTCCGTAAAAATACCGCAGAATTATTTAACAATTTAGAGATGCTGACTATGTTGTTTCCAACATGTTTTATTTCATTAATGTATTTGTGATGTTACAGTCGTCATTTTCGACAACTACTTAAGGCTTTCTTAACTGTAAAATGATGTCAATCCAATATCTACGGTAATTTAACGGGTACCTCTTGGAAGACGACATTTTTCTTCTTCGAAGCTCGACTTATACAGAGCAATAAGTCATATACTGGCCGCTTTAAGGAAAAACTATCTTCCCAACTTTTAATATTATTTTCAAGTGTTCAGATTGATGCTAAATTTGTTGAAGATTTCGCCGTTTATCCAATTCTCTGTTAAACGTTGCTTAAAATTTTTTTGTCTCTTTCTCCATGCGTAAATCTTTTATAAAAGTTTTCTGTTTCTCTGCCTGCTTTCGAGTGAACAATAAAAATCTATTACGAAGTTGTCAGATGTTTTGTCGTTAATATTTAACTAACATCACATGATTGGTCGTCGTTTCTTGATGTAGATTTTGAACATTTCAAATTAGGATAGGAAATCTTGTCATTTAGTGCAAATATATCTGTTCAGTGGCACAGAATATTGTCGGGGGAAAGACCCACTCAGTGTCAGCTTCCAAACACCTTGGCTCTGTGCCACTAACAAGATTCTAACTTAAAGCTTTTAGTACATTCGAATCAGCTCCCGACATCAGACACTCCTCCTCTTCCTCCTCCACACCCACCACCACTATTTCCAAGAAATACCAGTCAATGAATCAGAAAATTAATGAAAAACTTTTGTCACGCCCTCCATCGTCTGTAAAAATCATATAGCTAATATCAGTGACTGAATATCTAATTTCTTCTCATTTGAGCAAATATTCGATATATGCAGCCCCTTACTCCGACCATAAAAAGAACGAATCCTAAAAATAGACCTCCAAAGATTATATGGTTCGCTTTCTCCTGAGTTACGAGGAATGTAGGCGGAAAATCCCTTGCCTTGAAAGATAAGCGTTTCCCGGATAGGCACAGGTATAAGAAAATTTTTTAAAGACGTTCCGTGAAAGTTTCTTATAGTTGCTGCCGCCCCAAAATGGAAAGCATTGTTTTATGTAAGTCACACTGGGTGCCTATCCCAAAATGTAACTACAGAGACCCAGGCACTTGCCCCCTCAGTCAGGTCTGCATAGTTACCTCATGGCATGCGAAGCAAAAGTCACCTCAGGTCTACCAAATGACGAACCAGACAAGCAATATATTGTACTGTATGATAAGATCTTTAAAAAGAGATATACTAACTACCAGTTATCTTTCCGGTACGTTCACAAGAAGAAAATCACTAAGTTAGTTAGGAGATGAAGGCCAATAACACCATACACACCATCAAGTAGAACATTGTAGAACGAGCCACAGCAAGTGTTGATATGTGAAGGAGGTGCAGACTTTGTAGAACCGAAAAACTCAGACATCTTACATCTAATAATTCTATAGATCTACGCAAAATCAAGCATCTCGACTATCAAACTCTACTATCAAACTGGAGAACACCAGCTCTCCACACTAGGCAGACAGTCTAACAAACTTTAAGCTCTTTCTCGTTGAATTAACCACATCGACAATTGTTA
Source organism: Octopus bimaculoides (assembly GCF_001194135.2). Taxonomy (NCBI): domain Eukaryota; kingdom Metazoa; phylum Mollusca; class Cephalopoda; order Octopoda; family Octopodidae; genus Octopus; species Octopus bimaculoides. The sequence goes on along the minus strand of NC_068994.1, from coordinate 59,589,132 downwards.
TTACTCACTCCAAAGGGCGAAAGGGAGACAACTCTTATCTCTCTTCCTTTCAAGCTTTCCTTTTCTCATTTTTCTTCATTTTCCTCAGTAATTCTTTGTGGCTCTTTCTTGCTTTCCCTGAGAGAGCAGCCATATTCTGGGCTGGAAAGACTGCAGGATAACACCACAGCACGGCGTGCAAGCTCGACCAGTTACTGTACTATCGGAGTACGAAACTTATAGTAGCTCACACATACATATGTGTACGCACACACAGACACACATACACAGTGCTCACCCAAGTTTTTCTATCGATTGCGGCGCGCATGCACTAACGAGTAGCAAACTGACTTGTTTTTCGGAATAAATGAACTTCCATCTGGTCGGCTGAAATGGGAACCATGGATGTATTTTGAATTGTTTAAATTGCTTTACATCCGAGTGTTTAGAATGACTGGGAAGATTAAACGAACCACC
>NC_068994.1:59585675-59588411 GCF_001194135.2 Octopus bimaculoides | reverse complement strand
CACAACCACCACCACCGTCAACAACAACAGCAACATCGTCAGCTCTATCATCACCGGTAGCATTGTTGTCATCAACGTTGTCATCATCATCATCCTCGTCGTCGTCATCGTCGTTGTCGTCATCATCATCAGCAGCAGCAGCAGCAGCAGCAGCAGCAGCGTTAACTGCAGCAGTAGTAGTAGCAGTACAAGCTATCGTATATGTACATTGAGGTATATTCGAGACGATAGCGAAATGTTAGATGGAGTTAGCCGAGACAGAAGAGCGCCAGATTGACTGGATGGCGGTACTTAGTGTTATATCATTTACATGTCAGTTATCCGGCAATCTAATAATCCGGCAATCTAGTTATCCGGCAATCTAATAATCCGGCAATCTTGTTATCCAGCATTCTAACTTTCCTTTAAGTAATCTAAGTGCCCGGCCTCTGGAGGGCAAAGAGTCCTGAAGATTCGTGGATTGAGATTAAAATCTCCACAAAAAAACAAAAAAACAAAATGAGAGTTTGTATTTATTTATTAAATGAAATGATTTAATTAGAAGTAGAATGGAAATTATGAAGACGATGACAGGATCTACAAGACTGATAAAGAGGGAGGGAAGAAGAAAGGGATATCGGTGACCGGTCGTCCTCTCTACATATTTTATCGATTGATTGATATTACAGACACCAGGTGGCTATTTTATTATCGCCCTTCAAAAGACATTAAAATTCTTTTTAAAAAATTGATTAGTTTTCTTATGCAAAATTCTATTAATTATAACACATTACTGATATATGAGATATTCGTTTTGATGTTACACTTTAAAAGATCATGCCAACAATTTAGTGTCGTCATTGGTTTGGTGCAAAGGTTCTCAACCTATTTTGGCCAAAGGTCCCTTTTGACCCTTGGAGTCACAAATGGCTTTCCTAGAAAATATTTTTATTTTTCAATATACTACTTATTTTGATATCAGCAGATAATGATTAAAAAATAAAGGACGTCGTTTTCCATATGCACTTGTACACAGTCGGGAGTACAGATGTACGCAGTTGGGAGTGCGGATGTACGCAGTCGGAAGTACAGGTGTACAAATTGAAATGCAAAAGAAAAAAAAAACGATATAAGGAATTGAAAGTCTGGTAATTGCGTTTATTTCCACCACGCGACACTCATGAGATCAACGTGTTGTCTATCGAAAGAGTGCTCTTTGGTACAAGTAAATGCCAGTGAAATCATTTCAAACCTTTCCGATTTCCCTTATCAAAACGACTAGAAATTGTGCAACAATCTGACCTATAAGTTATTGTCACTCGGGAAGAGAGTTTTTTATGTTCAAAAAAGAGGATGCATTTCATAGAAATTGTTGAAATACATATGTACTTCAGATGAGTAGCAAATTGTGGAGAATGGTATTCACTGTACACGGATCTAGTGAGTCTGAGTCACAAAATCAGCCCCCTTTTAAAATGATGTTAAAAAAATCTGAAAATTTGTCATATTAAACATTCATTTCTTATTCAGGATCTAGGGGGTGGAGGTATAGCCAGGGGTCAATTTAAGTTCAATCGCAGAAAGGAATTCAAAACGGCAACACACGCAATCATATACATACAAACATACCCATGCATACGCACACATACACAAATACATACTTATCAGCCACTTTCAAAAGCGAGTTTGATCCAGAATTCTGACCACCATTGTATATTTGCACACAAAGACACACACATTCAGCTTTTCGCTTTTATTCATTACCTTTTTTTCTTTTAATCGTCTGTCACTATTCATCTGATTTTAGTTTTTGCTTTGGGGCTTTCACTTTAGCGACACCAGTTACACATGGTACCCGGAATTTGTTTGGTGGAAAAAGCGTTTTTAAGTCTTTGAAAATTTGAAAGAAAAAGGCATGCTTTTTTTTTTTTAACTGACTTCGCAGAGATGTGGAAATATGGCTACTACTCGTTAATTCCAAATTCAACTTACCAAAGACGGTGGTCTTCCAGTGCCCCCCACCACCCCCAAGCCTCTTAACGCCCCCTAGTGCTCCTTTGCTCCAAAATTCCCCCATCGAGCTCCAAATGGTCCCCATTGAGAACGTTTGGTTTAGTGTCTTTGGAGTATTATGGCGAACTTGGAGCATTTTTCCATGATTTCATTTACCTTTCTTCAGTTGTGAAGAATCTTTGTTTCGTCTAACTGAGCTGGTTGTACGATGGGCGTTTTCAGAGTTTGTACGGTTCTTGTACAATAGTATAGTTTGTGTGGCTGCGTTGTTTATACGGTGACATGGTTTTATGTTGTTTGAATAGGACACATGGCCAGGGAGCTTGTATGGTTTATGTCATTTGTATGGCCGTGGAGAGATCTGCAGAACTAAGGAAACACACAATGTCGCTAACGAGGTCTAAACTGGTTCAATAATTCGACCGTTGAAATAAGTGATTGATACATTGGTCAGTGATTTAAGACATTTTAGATTTTCAGGACGGATATTTAGAGTTTGAAGCGAGTCAGAGATGAGGAGAACAAAATTACATTGAGGTGAATGATTCCTAGTTCTTAGTCTGAGCTTATCTGGAGTTAATTATCACCTGCACTTAACAGTTTGCCAGGTACATACATGCATGCATACATACATACATACATACATACATACATACATACATACATACATACATGCATACGTACATACATACATACATACATGCACACACACACACACACACACGCACACACACGCGCACGCAC
>NC_068994.1:59583226-59585646 GCF_001194135.2 Octopus bimaculoides | reverse complement strand
CACACACACACACACACACACACACACACACACACACACACACATACACACACACACATATATATATATAAACACGCACATACATATTTACATATATACATACATTTAATCCTTGCTTAGGAATTTTTTACAAAATCCAATTTTGGCGAAATAACAAATTTTCTGTTCAGTTGAAGTAGAACCTTTCCTATTGTGAACGATCTGTGTGCACGCGTGTGAACACACATGTGTATATGTGTACGAAAAAAGCATGTGTGTGTGTGCGTGCGTGTGTATTTATGTACGTATGTATGTATGCATGTATGTGTGCATGTATGTATGCATGTATGTGTGTATGTATGTATGTACATATGTATATATATATGTATGTGTGCGTGTGTATATATGTATATGTGTGTGTGTGTGTGTGTGTGTGTGTGTGTATAAAAATTGAGTTTGTTTTAATTGCCATCCAGTAATTATTATACATCTTCTATAGGATTTATCATTGATGCATTAAAATTAACTCCGATAATTTTGATAAATCAAGAATTTATGTTGTACGGTATTTGATAGACCTGTATCTATCTATTTTGTTCAGCTACATGCCACTGACCCATTTTGAGTTATTTTTCTTAGCTCATTTTTGCTTACACACACACAACAACAAACACACACATACACACACACATACACACACATATACATACATACACACACATATACATACATACACGTTTACATGGTATATATTGATTCCACAGGGAAATAATTGCTTGATCAATTCGGTGAAAAGGACTGAAAAGGACTCATTTACTCCCGAGACCCAGGTATTTTGCTTGTCTGGCATGTTACCCCCAGATTAAATATGATTTTCAGATGCGCAATTACTCTGTGCATTTATGAGTTGGCCAACTCGGTCTTATCGTATAATCTTAACTATTTTTAGAAGAGCCTTTTTTTTTTCTGTCTACTTTCCTGGCGCGATCTCATGCAACAAGTACAGTCTGTTCGAGGCAGCATGGTTTGTAGACTTCAATTAAACGCAGCCACTGGATCTGATTGCAGTAAGTAAAACTGATGGCAGTAAATGAATCTTGTTTTATTAAAAACTGGTAAGAAGCACTCGCTTTTCTGCAGACTCATAAATAACTTAAATTACATCAGTGATTTAAAATAAAAGAATGTGAAGTTCTTTTCCACCCACGACTTGATTTTTTTTTTTTTTTTTTTTTTTTTTTTTGACGGGTAAAGACTGAAGGTACATTTCAGGCAAATATATGCACTGAAAAAGAGATAGAATGAAGAAATAAAATAAATTAAAGAAATAAAAATAAGAAGATAAAATCCACATATTAATTTTGAACGAGTTTTAATTAGAGAAATAAGATTAGTCTACACAACCAAAATTCTATGAAGATTTGTTTAGATGTTCGTGTGAAGTAAGAAAATATGATGTTTGATAAATAAAGAGCTACGAACTAGTAAACATAAATCTCTATCCATCCAACTTCTTCGCCCACTCTTCCCGAGATGGTCGTCGGTTTAGAGTTCTCACGCACCTCCTCCATAGGGTTCTCAGAAAGCAACAATCATTACACTTTCCTGATGTTCCATTCCCAAGCATGACCAACTAAAACTATGGATACTATCCGACCATTTCGTTCTTAGTATACTCCTAAGCCTCCTGTCGTTTGGTTCAACTTGAAGAATCTTTTCAGCGACATTCTAACCACGTCTCTGTTGAACCGAAGCTATGCCTCTCAATGCAGTGAAGTAACCATCTTTGAACTATCACTTTGGCCGCTTCTATTCGAGATCGAAACAGAATTGTGGATAGCAAGTTTGGCTTCTTTTTTTTTATTGTCAATCTCTCTTCGTCTGAGAATCAAATGCTTGAGCTGGCGCATTGCTGTGCCAGGACACGCAATTTTAGCATCTACTTCGTAACAATATAATCTCCTAATATAATAATGAACGTAGTGTTTTTATATATTTGTATATACATGCATACACACACACACACACACACACACACACACACACACACACACACACACACACATATATATATATATATATAATCAATGTTTAGGAGAAGTAGTAGCGACTCATGGTTTGAGATATTAGGCATGAGTAATGAAATTCAGTTCAGCATTTTCATTAAATCCATGCCAACGCACGAAACTCTCGGACCTTGTTGCTGTGTTTACGTCCCCGTTAACTAGAGGTTCGACAAAAAGGGACTGATACAATAAGTACTAGACTTACAAAGAATAAGTCCTGGAGTTGATTTGTTCGACTAAAAGCGATGTTCCAGCAAGGCTACAGCAAAATGACTGAAACATGTAAACGAAAGAATATATATATATATATATATGATTGTATGTATGCATATATATATATATACATATATATATATATATATATGTATGTATGTA
>NC_068994.1:59581831-59582920 GCF_001194135.2 Octopus bimaculoides | reverse complement strand
TCAAAATAAGCAACAAGGATATCTAGAGGTAATGCAGTACGATCGTTTCACGCAACTCCATTTAATTGAACAATGCAATCATTACATTCATTTTAAATGCAGAGCAATCCTCAGCTGCATAAAGTCATGGAATTTTATTGAATTAAAACAGATGGATACATTAGTATAATTTTACCTAAAACCTCCAAGAAGGTAAGGAGATGGACAGAGAACATGCTGTCTTCACCTCAGCTTAGACATATATATATGCAGGACGTGTCCCTTTGAGAATATCACATGCACCAATGATAACTGCAAGGTAAGTAATGTTATCCCTGGCATTAACTGTGGCTTGTAAAGAGAAGAGCATGATATATACATATGTGAGACATCTAGGAGCATTGCGGAGAGACTAAATGGATATTTGAGAGAGTATGGCGACAAAAAAAAAAAAACAGTCCTCCATATTCAGCCAACATGCCAAAGACCAACATGGAGTCACACTGGGGTCAAGGTGACACCCGCATTTTATCCATAGACCCGAAGGACCCAATACTGAGACAAATGCAGGAGTACGTCCCCATAAATGAAACATCCCCAGTACTAATTAAGAAATATACGTAGAAGGTAGACATACCCCAATACCAACTTTTTATATATACACATATACAGTTGCTTGCAGACTGTTATATAGACGTATATGGAGGCGAAATGGCCCAGTGGTTAGGGCAGCGGACTCGCGGTCATAGGATCGCGGTTTCGATTCCCAGACCGGGCGTTGTGAGTGTTTAGGCTCTGGCAGGGGATGGTGGCGAACCCTGCTGTATTCTTTCACCACAACTTTCTCTCACTCTTTCTTCCTGTTTCTGTTGTACCTGTAATCCAAAGGGCCAGCCTTGTCACACTGTGTCACGCTGAATATCCCCGAGAACTACGTTAAGGGGACACGTGTCTGTGGAGTGCTCAGCCACTTGCACGTTAATTTCACAAGCAGACTGTTCCGTTGATCAGATCAACTGGAACCCTCGACGTCGTAAGCGACGGAGTGCCAACAACAGACGTATATAAATATGTATGTATGTTTATGTGTATGTATATATATATATATAT
>NC_068994.1:59578806-59581442 GCF_001194135.2 Octopus bimaculoides | reverse complement strand
TATATATATATATATATATATATATATATATGTATGTATATATGCATATATATATACATATGTGTGTGTGTGTAGGTAAATGGATATGTAAGTAAACAGATAGATAGATATATAGGTAATACGGACAGTTAAGCACACACACACACACACACATATATAAACAAATAAAGACTGAAACAGATGACCATATACACACACGCGAGGACACACGTGGAGTCACACATCCATACATAACAGACGCACATACATAGTCACACAAACCCATACACAAAGATACATCCAAACATGTACACACAAGGAGACAGAGGTACACACACATACAAACGCACACACACACACACACACACACATGAACACACAAACACATGAATATACAGAATACATACATACATACAAACGTACACACACGCATACATATTTATATGCATACACATACAGACACATACATGCATACACACACAAACATACATACATATGTGTATACAGATGCACACTCATGCGCACAAACAAACAAAAAGAACGCAGCTCTGAGAACGGTCAGAGTCGATGACCATTGAAAAGGTTGCAAGAGGCAACGAATATTGAAGAGAAATTAAATAAGTAAAATAAGTGGAAATCGAACCGGTGAATGTGTTGAGTAATTAGGCACTAAAAGAGAATGACTCTCCCCAGACGCAATAATAAATGCTTCAACACACGAATTCACATAAAGAATCTTGCAAACCAAGTACAAAAATCGATAATATATATATATATATATATATATGAAAGAGAAAAGAATATATATATATATTTTAATATACAAGTGTGTGTGTTTGAAAGAGAAAAGAATATATATAACCACCAGTGAAAAAACTACAAACAACATCCTCAAATATAACAATAAAAGCCAATTTCACAGAAGAAAAAAGCGAAAAGACACTCTTTCTTCCTCTCCTTCTTTCTCCCCTTCCTTCTTCCTCCCCTTCCTTCTTCCTCTCCTTCCTTCTTTCCTCTTTTCTCTTTCTGTTTTATTTTTATTTTCTATACACATTCACATTTCGATAACAAAACAGCACAAAAGAAGACAACCTCTGCTAGATTGGTATAAATTTTGCACGCCTCTTCGAATAATCTATACATGTGTGTATGTGGCGGGGGCGTAGTTATTGTCTCCTTGTACCTGTAGTGCATGTCACCATTATGCAGGCAGTGTCCTTTGTTTCGAATTTTCCAAGAAAACATAAACAATACTATGTTTCTTGGGAAAATGTGGAGGTCGGTGACACAGAGTGCCGCCTCTGCAAATTCCATCTAATCCATGCAAGCACGAAAAAGTGGACGTTAAACGGAGATGATAATGATACAATATCAATATAATGTAACACTATAATAAACATGGATATGCGTGGCACCCTGAAAGAAGTCCTTTACACATGCATGTATGTATATATATATATATATATATATATATATATATATATGTGTGTGTGTGTGTGTGTGTGTGTGTGCGTGCGTAAAAGGTTGAAGAGGAACACACGAGTAGATATATACAGTGGGGGTAAATAAATCTTCGTACATGTCAAAATTCTTTATTTATTTAATTTCTAATGAACATAAATGGGATATACCAATACTATATTTGCATACACATGCATAAACTAAGAATATGCAAAATAAACTAATAAATTATAGTAACTAATGAATTTATATACAATTATAAATATTTAGGGGTGACAAAAGTATTCGTACAGAATAAATTTATGCCACAGAATACTGTTAAAATAATAATTTTCTTTTACTAAAACTTTCTCGTTTTTTCCAATAATCTTATCAGTGGTCATTTTTAAATTTTAAAACGCTAGCTTCTTCATTCAGCACTGAGACAACATAAAGTAGTGCCGTAATAATGGCGAAAAGTAAAGAACTCACAAATTCAGTGAAAAACTTAATTATTGAACAGTGGAAAAAAGGTAAAAGCTACAGGAAAATATCAGAGACCCTTTGTATTCCATTTTCTACCATATCTTCATTTATTCAAAGATATAAAAAATCGGGAACTGTTGAAAACAGAATAAGATCCGGTGCACCACGCAAGATTTCCCCTAGATCATTAAGAAAAATGAAGTGAAGTATCGAAAACAAAATTCCTACTGTAAAGTTTGGAGGTGGCAACATCATTGTGTAGGGGTGTTTCTCTGCAAATGGCACTGGCAATTTACATGTGATAGATGGTAGAATGAATGCAGAGATGTACCAAAATATTTTGAACAATAATTCATGGAACTCTGTAGAAAAGCTCAAAGAAAAGCTTTGTGAAGGGTGAGTTTTACAACAGGATAACGACCCTAAGCACACGGCGAAGTCTACCAAAAATGGATTGTCAATCACAATATAAAATTATTAGAATGGCCAAGCCAGTCACCTGACTTGAACCCCATTGAAAATTTGTGGCATTATTTGAAAATTAAAATTGATTCAAGAGCCCCAATGTGCATTCCAGATTTGAAGAAAATTTGTCAAGAAGAATGGGAAAAATTCCTAAAGAAACATGCGAGTCATTGATTAAGAACTACAAGAAGAGATTGGTTGAAGTGGAACTGAATAATAGTTATGCTACGAAGTATTAAATCAGAATTATCAGTTACTAGCTGTTT
>NC_068994.1:59575844-59577316 GCF_001194135.2 Octopus bimaculoides | reverse complement strand
ACACACACACACACACATACACACGGGTGCCATGGTGGATGTACTTTTTTCTATGAGAAGGTCGGGTGGCCTTTTTCCTGGTTTTTGAAATTGAGTCTTGACTTTGGAGATGAAGTCTGGGAAACGAAAGCTGAAAGTAAATACTTCAGTGGATATGATACATACGATATATGTCATATAATAAGGCTACCTATGCAATTACTAGACGAAAACTTCCTGTAAGAGTATTTAAAATCTAAGGCCAATAAGCAAGGGACATCACTCCTATAGGATCAGCCGTGTAGGAGGTTTTAATTGTTTCTATATTTGAAACGGTCACAAAGGGAGGTTTTGTCAACTAATTGAGCGAACAGTCTCATTTTATCAAAGTTTTCCATCTCGCCATATTACATACGTGACACTCTAAACTAGTGTTTCACAACCGCTTTTCTTTTTTTTTACCATGTGGTCAACGTCATCTCTTCACGTGCACAACTCAGCCAGCAACTCGCCCAGATTTCAATAGTTCACAGCGAATATAAAACCTGCAAGAATTCCTGTACCAAGTGACCCAGGCAGCAGCATCACAGCCACAACTTCACACACGCCACGTACCTGTAACCGGCTCAGCATTGTGGCCGCAACTTTTTGATACAGTATTTCAACTACCGTGTACAATTGACTACGAACTGGTATTCTCTTCCTTGTGTCTATGAACTTCTCACTTCGATGGCTATAGGCTCTTCACTGTCTCCAACACACACGTTCTTAACTCTCATGACGGCCTGTCTATTATTCTGTATACATGTCGCACACACAGCACACATGTTTATATAGCAATAAATGTTCTCTTAACCATTCTACTCGGTTGTGTCTCCCTTTTCTCTCTGGCACTTACATGTACTATTCAATCTATATTTATTGTATCGACCGTGTGATGTAGTAAAGAGCCATTCCTGTCACCTCGCATCGCACACGGTCCCTTACAAATAGTACCAGTTGAGCACTGTGGTCGATATAACCAACAACCCCCCACACTTCCCCATAAAATTGCTGGCCTTTTAGAGACTATTAGTCCAAGCAAACATCTTAAAGGAGACACATGTTGGATAATATGTGAACATATTGCTTATAAATCACTTAACTTTATGGTTTCATTAACAGAATCTGTTTTCGTAAAACTTAGGGGCGGGCAGTGGATCTATTTTAAAACGGGGGCCACATTTTTCATTAATGTTTTACGTAGTGTTTTTGGTACGGAAAGACTTCCAAACTTCGTATACTTATCTATTTTGTGTTATAGAACAGAAAAATATTTTTGTATTCGAATTTATTTCATGTAAAAAATTGTCTTATTTCGATAATTTCAACCAATCACTGACAAGTATTCAGTTGTTTATATTTACTCCTTTGACTGATTAAGCGATGTAAAGCGTATTTAATCTCCATACCTTCGTTTTATTTGCTTTTTTCATTTTAAATTTGCTTTAACC